>NW_022436945.1:36760722-36778770 GCF_009761245.1 Sapajus apella
GGGGGGGCGGGGAGGGAGGATAGGAAAAAGGGGATGGCAGTTTGATTGTGTTAAAGTAACTTTTCTATAAGCCAGAGGACTGGCTGCCTACAGCTTTAAACTCACAGGCATTCATCTTTATGACCAAAGCAGAAAGAAGTCATCTCTCCCGGTCCAATTAAAATAAATCTTGGGCCAGGCAAGGTGGCTCATGCCTGTCATCCCAGTACTTTGGGAGGCCAAGGTGGGTAGATCACATGACATCAGAAATTCAAGACCAGCCTGATCTAAATGGCAAAACCCCGTCTCTACTAAACATACAAAAATTAGCCAGGTGTGGTGGCAGGTGCCTGTAATCCCAGCTACTTGGGAATCTGAGGCAAGAGAATCACTTGATCCCAGGAGGTGGAGGTTGCAGTGAGCCGAGATCACACCATTGCACTCCAGCCTAGGCGACAAGAGCAAAATTCTGTCTTAAATAAATAAAAATCTTGCTGAAAAACCAAGTATCCCAAAACCAATCACTGTGGCCTGGCAGTGAGACACTTTGATTGGTCCATCTTGGGTTGGGTACCTACCCTTCAACCAATCACAGACCAAAAAGAGAAGGTCATGTACTCCTATTTGGAGTCCAACAATAAAATGACAAGTGAAGCAAATATCCAGAAGGAAGGGATGTAGGCCCCAAAGGAAGGGAGAAATGCAGTGAAACAACATAATATATGTGGCTGCTGCATGTGACTTTAGTTGAAATGTTTGTTTGAAAGATTATTGTTCTTTAGAATCAAGATTCTACATGTTCTTCAGTTTGTATGTTAGTTTTGGGAAAATGTAGGAAAGGTAAAAGGTTAGGTTGAAATTAGACTTGTCATGTTTATTAATGATACATGGGTTAATAAGTGAGTGTTCAAGCTGATATAAAGTGAGTTGGATCTCAGAAGGAACATTACAATGACGGTTTAAACAAATGACATAGCCAGATAGACAAGGGTTAAAACTGATGCTTACAGGTTAATGAGGTGGGGTAGAAATGGAGACAACAGATTGGTGTTGTATCACATGGAGTCCCTCTCTAAGAAGCTATTATTTTAGTTAGAGGAACAAATTACAAATATGTAAAAAACTATTTTGCATACGGATAAGTTATTTGAATAAGACAAATCAACCAATTGTGACAGAGTTACATGCTGAGACTGAAAGCTGCCTCAAGTAAGATTGTCAAGGAAAGCCTCTCTAAGTCATGGATGCATGAGCTGAGACACGAATGATGAAGTCCTAGAGTTCTGCATTCTAAGCAAAAATAATAGTGAAGGCAAATCCCCCAAGATGGATATGAGCTTGAAATGTTTTAACATCAATAATAAGGTCAATGTGTCTAAAGTTTAGTGGGCAAGTGGGGAATACTAGGATATTTATTGGGTCAGAAAGGAAGGCAGGGGCCAAATTATACAGTGTCTGACAGGCCTGAGTAAGAAATCGATTTTTTAGCCCAAATTGTAAAATAATAAGAAAAGAAGACCAATGGCTTTTGCATGTAGGTAATATTGTTGCTGTCAGTTCTGTTTTGCAAATAAAAGCCAGATTGCAGTAGGTTTTGAAGACAACATGACAAAGAAACCATATGAGAAGTCATCACTAGGGGTCTCCTGGTATATCCAGTTTCAAAAGGAGAAAGCTTCCCTATAAGGGCTTCTAACAGAAATAACACAAGTCCTCTTTGGTCAATTCCAGATGGATTATTCAAGTTGTAAATCATGTTCTTATTTACCCAGGACCCATTCATATCATGTTCAAGGCAACGCTAATGCTGCAACCATGGTGATGACTGGGAGTAAACTTTAAGGAAGAAGTAAACTTTTAAGTAAACTTTAAAGCTTAAACTCTTACACGAGAGATTATAAGGGATTAGTAGGTAATATAACAGATGCTATCTTTGTGGGTTTTGCCCAGATACAGAAACATTCTTTGAAAAGAATGTTTGACCAACTTCTGTTGAACAAATCTAAAAGATTAGGGCAAAAAATCAAATTGCAACTAACTCCATAAAAGCATTTTTTTTTTTTTGAGACGGAGTTTCGCTCTTGTTACCCAGGCTGGAGTGCAATGGCGCGATCTCGGCTCACCGCAACCTCCGTCTCCTGGGTTCAGGCAATTCTCCTGCCTCAGCCTCCTGAGTAGCTGGGATTACAGGCACGCACCACCATGCCCAGCTAATGTTTTGTATTTTTAGTAGAGACGGGGTTTCACCATGTTGACCAGGATGGTCTCGATCTCCTGACCTTGTGATCCACCCGCCTCGGCCTCCCAAAGTGCTGGGATTACAGGCTTGAGCCACCGCGCCCGGCTCATAAAAGCATTTTTGCCAAAATCATAGGGCCCAAAGACAGTTTCCAGATCATCAAACTTTAGATAGAGCTTGTGGCATCCAGAGATATAGATAGTCACATTTCCCTTAGATTAAGCTACTCAAATACCAGATGTTGCAACTGAGCATTTGGCAAATATTAGAAGGCAGTCTAAATTCTGATTTGTATCATCAATTAAATAAATGCCCATATGTTTTTGATACTAAACATGCAGGTAGCAAAGTCAATATGCTGTTGATATGGTTTGGCTGTGTCCCCAACCAAATCTCATCCTGAATTGTAACTCCCACAATTCCCACATGTCATGGGAGGAACCCAGTAGGAAGTGATTGAATTTGGGGGCAGGTCTTCCTGTGCTGTTTTCATGATAATGAATGAGTCTCAGGAAATCTGATGGTTTTAAAAATGGGAGTTTCCCTGTACAAACTCTCTCTTTTTTGCATGCCACCATCAACGTGAGACATGACTTGCTCCTTATTGTCTTCTGCCATGATTGTGAAGCCTCCACAGCCATGTGGACCTAAAAATCCATTAAACCTCTTTTTTTTCTTCCCAGTCTCAGGAATGTCTTTATCAGCAGTGTGAAAATGGACTAATACAGTAAATTGTTACCAGTAGAGTGGGGTGCTGCTGTAGATATCCAAAAATGTGGAAGCAACTTTGGAACTGGATAACAGGCCAAGGTTAGAAGAGTTTGGAAGGCTGAGAAGAAGACAGTAAATGTAGGACATTTTGGAACTCCCTAGAAACTAGCTGAATGGCTTTGACCAAAATGCTGATAGTGATATGGACAATAAAGTCCAGGCTGAGGTGGTCTCAGAAGGAAAAGAGGAACTTGTTGGGAACCCGGGGCAAAGGTGACTCTAGTTATGTTTTGCCAAAGAGAGTGGTGGTATTGTGCCCCTGCCAAAGAGATTTGTGGAACTTTGAACTTGATAGAGATGATTTACGGTATCTGGTAGAAGAAATTTCTAAGCATCAAAGCATTCAAGAGATGGCTTGGGTTATTTTAAATGCATTCAATTTTATAAGGGAAGTAGAGCATAAAATTTGGGAAAATTTGCAGCCTGACAATGTGATAAAAAAGAAAATCCCATTTACTGAGGAGAAATTGAAGCTGGCTGCAGAATTTGCAAAAGCAATGAGGAGCAGGATGTTAATCCCCAAGACAAAGGGGAAATGTATCCAGGGCATGTCAGAGGTCTTCATGGCAGCCCCTCCCGTCATAGGCCCAGAGGCCTAGGTGGAAAATGTTGTTTCATGGGCTGGGACTAGGGTCCTTTTGTTATGTGTAGCCTAGGGACTTTGTGCCCTGTGTCCCAGCTGCACCAGCCATGACTAAAAGGGGCCACAAGGTACAGCTCAGGCTATTGCTTCAGAGGGTGGAAGCCCCAAGCCTTGGCAGCTTCCACAAGGTGTTGAACCTGCAAGTGCACAGAAGTCAAGAATCAGGGTTTGGGAACCTCTGCCTGGATTTCAGAGAATGTATAGAAAGGCCAGGATACCCAGGCAGAAGTTTGCTGCTGGGGTGGGGCCCTCTGGAGAACATTTTCTAGGTAGCATGTAAGGGAAATGTGGGGGTCAGAGTCCCCATACAAAATCCGTACTAGAGCAACCCCTAGTGGAGCAGTAAGAAGAGGGACATAGTCCTCAAGATCCCAAAATGGTAGATCCACTGACAGTTTGCACTGTGTGCCTGGAAAAGCCTCAGACACTCAACGCCAGCCCATGGAAGCAGTCAAGAGGGAGGCTGAACCCTGCAAAGCCACAGGGGTGAAGCTGCCCAAGACCATGGGAACCCACCCTTTTCATCAGCATGATCTGGATGCAAGACATGGAGTCAAAGGAGATCATTTTGGAATTTTAAGATTTGACTACCCTGCTGGATTTCAGATTGGCATGGGGCCTGTAAGCCCCTTTGTTTTAGCCAATCTTTCCCATTTGAAATTGCTATATTTACCCAATGCCTGTATCCCCATTGTATCTATGAAATTAACTTGCTTTTGATTTTTACAGGCTCATGGGTGGAAGGGACTTGCCTTGTCTTAGATGAGATATTGGACTGTGGACTTTTGATTTAATGCTGAAATTAGTTAAGAGTTTGGGGGACTGCTAGGAAGGTATTACTGGTTTTGAATGTGAAGACATGAGATTTGGGAGGGGCCAGGGGCAAAATGATATGGTTTGGCTGTGTCTCCATCCAAATCTCATCTTGAATTGTAACTCCCACAATTCCCACATATCATGGGAGGAACCCAATGGGAGGTGATTCCATGATGGGGGCAAGTCTTTCCTGTGCTATTCTCAGTGAATCTCACAAGAGCCGATGGTTTTAGAAGTGGGAGCTTCCCCACACAAGCTCTCTTTTTGTGTGCAAGCTATCATCCACATTAAATATGACTTGCTCCTCCTTGCCTTCCACCATGATTTTGAGGCCTCCCCAGCTATGTGGAACTGTAAGTCCATTAAACCTCTTTTTCTTCCTAGTCTCAGGTATATCTTCATCAGTAGCATGCAAATGGACTAATACAGCTGTCACAAGAATTTAGGGGCTTGATTTACACATTTTTCTAATCAGATAGCCATCATACTTCCAATCCGGGCTGAGTCTTTGAGATACTAACAGATGAAGTCAATAAGTTTTTAAAATTCAACAAAGAACTCTAAATCTTCTCATCTAGATAAGCACTGAGTTGAGAGCCTAGCATTTGAGCAGTAGGACATGGAAGGCATAAATTGTGTCTGAAAACTCCTAAGTGCACGTGTTTTAGATCAAATGCCGCTATCACGAAAGCATTTCAGTAGAATCCCTGCAACACATGAAATTTGATATAGACCTGCATTTTTGATAAATTACCTCCAAAGTATACCTCCTCAAGGAGATGAATGATCCACATGGAATTAGGGTACGCTGGTTCTGGACCCTACATGCACCACAATACCATTCTCTATAAATGTTTACTGAATGAATGGGTGAATGAATGAATGATATAACAAATTTATCCTATCAAGATAAGATTAAAGTTTGATGTTTTTCTTGTATATTTTTAATAGAAATGCCAGGTTCTATGCAATAATTCCACACCATTCTCAGATAGCAAAATATCTGGACTTTTTTCTAACTTTGTGTTCTTGGCTGTTTACCCACATGTCTTTTCCACTCCATTATAAACTCTGATAACAATATTCACTTTTGTATCCTCTACCCAATGCCTTGTCCAGTACAAGGCCCATAAGCAGATATTCAAAAAACAAAAAGGGAAGGGGAATACTGAGTGGAATTAGTTGGGAGTTGCTTTTTAAACTTCAAGTTTTTGATGCAGAATGTGTCTGAACGTACAAAGGCAGGCTGGCATAACCTCTACTCCAGAAGCTAAGAGGGAACAGTCATTCCCACTTCTCTCCCACTTCCCTCGTGGCTAAACAGACCCTTCCAGCAAGGGCTTTGATCTGGAGGAAATGACTCAAAGGTACAGGTTGACTTAGAGTCTATTGGAGACATTGGTGGCAAAATTGTGAATTTGCAGCACAGTGGATGGTCTCCAGAGACAGTGGTCACATGGCAGCTTCCTGAGCCCGTTCCCTCAGCAAGAAGCTAGCCTCATCTTGACCATTACTGTCATTCCTGGTGTAGCCTGGCTCTCCAGATTTCTGTCAATTCATGAGCCACTCAAGTCAACTGAAGAGTAAACTTAAAGGCAAGCAAAAATTTCAAAAATATACTAGTTCTCATTTTTTTGAAGAACTTATCATTGTTTGCCCATTTTTCCCATTAATTCAGTCAAATAATGGATATAGTTTTCCAACCACACATATATCTCATATTTTTCTAGCCCTTCTGTGAAATAAAGTAATCTAAAATAAAAAATATCTATGTCTACTTGCATTTTATACATCTAAAGATATCTATATATTGAAGTTTCATTTTTCCAACTATGTTGAGAAAGTGGAGCAAATGGAATACATAATTTTTTTAAAAATCCAGTGTGCACACAATAGCCAAAGATGAGAATAATTCAAATGTCTGAATGGATAAACAAAATGTATATCCCTTTAATGGCATATTATTCAGTCACAAGCAGGAAGGAAGTACTGGTACATGCTACAAGACAGATGACTGAAAATGTGCTAAGTAAAAGAAATCAGATGAAAAGGCCACATGTTGTATATTTCCATTTATACTGAAATATCTAGAATCGGCCAAATAATAGAGGCAGAAAGCAGATCAGTGGTTACCTGGGCCTGTATGTAGGAGGAAATGGAGAGTAGCTGCCTAATGAGTATATAGTTTCCTTTTGGGATAATAAGAGTGTTCTAAAACAAATAGTGGTGATGTTTGTACAACATTGTGAATAAAGTAAATGCCACTAAATTTTATACATTTTAAATGGTTAAATGGTGAATTTTATGTATGTGTATTTTAACACAATAAACACCCCAATATGCAAATATTTAGAGGAAACATAAAGAAGCATATTTCAAAACAGAATCCTTTCTAATGGAACAACTATGTCCAGGGTGGATTGTCGGAAGAACTTTCTGGGGTAGTTGTAAAATCTTTCTGGCTGTAAAATCTTTGCAGTTCCAACCTTATGCCAATAAGATGTTATAGAGAAGAAAAATAAAAATAACCACATCCAAAAGATTTTTCATTTATCTCTGATCACAATCATATCCTATTTCATTTAGACATAATAAGGAAGTTGTGAAAATGAAACATAATTTAATAGATCTTGGAAAATACAATTTTTGCACTCTGGCAAAGTTTAAAGTTCCTTTATTATAGATAAGCATCAGTTACTCGATTTCCTAAAGATGTGGGTCTTTACGTGGGAGAAATGGGTTCAAGATGCTAGGAGCTATATATTAATAATTCTTTAAATTAGGATAACAAAAATGTGCCTTCCCATAATTGACTCGTTATTGTAAAATACTTTCAAGCTTGTTCAGTGAATGCTAGGAAATAGCATTTACTCAATTTTTTATTTATTCTGGAATTTTAGAACTCCTTTGTTTTCAATTTCTCTAATTTCTACATTTCCCCTAAATCTCAAATACATTGATGGTAAAGGAAATACTTACATATTTTAAGACCCTGAAAATTATTCCTTTCCATCCCCAATGGAACTGAAAAAGGAAAATCTCACAAAATTGCAAGTGTCCAACTTTCAAAGTTGGACACAAAGTTGGATAAAATCCATTTCAGTGTATTTGTATCAAAGCCAGAGTGAATCTTTTCATTCTACTAAGAAGCAAATACATTGAACTATTTCTTGATTTACATTTACTGACTTAGAGTAAATAGAAATACCAGCAACTTCAAGTTCAATTTCTCAACTTATTTAAAAATGTGTGTTGCTTAAAAAGAAATTTTCAATAACCTCTTGGGGGGAAATTGCAAGATTTTTCCATCCAGATTCCTTAAAGGAAATGATTGTAATGCTTTTATAAATAATGACAGCATTTCCTTTCAGAGGTACTTAAAACAATTACTTCATTTACTTTTAGAGGCTTCATCAGAGTACATTTCCAACTCACACTCTTCAGGGCAGGTGCCTGTAATTAAACATGGTCCTCTCACCTGATTCATTTCCCGGGCTTTGAAGGACTCTTTGTTCGAGAGCACTAACTCACTATGCATCCATAAGGAATATATTACTGCCAAGTTCCATGAAGCTGTCTGAGAAATTCATTAGTGCTACAAACTACTGACCTTACCCTAAACCCATCTGCTTGCAGGCCAGCTGACTCAATGCCTCCTGCCAGCCATCTGCACACACGTGGTGTTCTGTGGCAGCTCTGTGAACCATCAGAAAGGAAGAGGAGTTCACATTTTTAGAGAGGGTCACTAGGGAAAGAAAAGACAGGGGAAACCCTAATTAAAAACATTTCCTCCGATGAAAGCACATAATTTTACATGTCTCTGCTTCATTGGCATACATTCATTTTTATTTATTTTAGTTAACCATTTGGTGTGTGCCTACCCTATACAAATCACTACCTTCAGTGTGCTAGAGGGCTAAGAAAAATGGATTAGAAATATTCTCTCCCCTCAAAGAAGCTTAGACTCTAATGAAAGAAACAGGCAGTTCTTAACTTTTCTTAGTGAGTTAGAAGACAGCCAGAAGCAGGCCTCATTCCATGAGTTTTACCAGGATTTGCATAATTACAAGAAGCGAGTTGTAAATCCATTTCTATCATTTCCTTCAAGAAAGCATATGAGACTGCAAGTGCGTGAGAGGAATGCAAATTTAGAATTAATCTGGCATATGTGTTAATTCCTATTATATAAAGGAGCATCCTCTGTACTGAATCAGCCTCAGAGCACTTACGAAACATTGCACAATTGATCACAGCACACATGAGAATCATGATTTGGCCGGATAATGCAAAGGACAGAAGAGGAGCTGAGTAAATGAAAGGAATGATGAGTGTAGGATGAGGAAACTAATCAAACTCAAGATCACAAACTGCAACATTGGAGGTGCTGGTAGGAGACATCTTTAATTCCTGTCTGTGTAAGGAACTAGATAGAAGTTCCATTCAGACTTGCAGAGTGTAGGGAAGGCAGAGGGGCCACTTGACTATTCTATTCTAGCAGGTATAGATGACAAATGAATGGCAGAATATTGTTAATTTATTGAAGGTGGGTTTTAATGAAGATTTTTAAAATCCTATTCCAGCAATTATGAGATTACAACAATTTGAACCATATAATATAGATATTTCAAACAGAGAAGTAACTTGTTGGGGAAATTTTCTGTGAGTTGGAAATAACATACGTAGATCACCATCAGCTTTTATAACAGTAAAACAAAATAGATGAAGTTGTTTAGTAAAATCTGAGAAGTAATTTAGGATCATTTAGTTTCAGTGGCTGATAGGCGTGAAAGAGTATAACAAATGGCAGAACAAGTAGCTCACCACAGTCCCATTCATCTGAACTGTCTGAACAGTCGGCTTCGCCGTCACACCATAGGTCACGTGACACACACGCATGGTTAGCACATTCTAGCTCATCATCCTGGCAAAATGCTGGTATGGGGAACAAAAAGTGAGAAGGAAAACATTTTGGAAATAAATGTGACTATCACTAACATGCATATCTTCATGTGCCAGTAGGAGCATGGAAAGAAGAAAATATGTGATCGTTGAGGCCTCCCAATGGGCATGAAAACAGAATAACAGAATTTGTAAAATATTATTTAATAGACATCAATACATACAAAGAGCACTTAAACAGAATTACTACATTAAAGTGGCTCAATGTTCTGATCTAACAATCAGACTGAATAAATAGTACTCACAGCAGCAGATATATGAAAGGTCAGAGAACAGGGTTAAAATCTGCATGAGCAGAGCATGAGGGATGAACAGACTGAAGTCACCTTAGAAAGAAAATAGTCTCTGTCCACAGAGATGCATAGCAGGTTTCTTTTTCATGTCTATTATTAAATGACTCTCTGAGTCAAATACAGTTCGCTTTTGGGTTTTAAAAATTACAGTAAACCTCCTTGATTGCCTACTTAACAACCATTTCCTTTCTTCCTCCTTTTTTCAAGGTAGCTCAATTTTGTTCAGGCCCCGACACCAGCCATTCCCAGCTCCAAAGGAAGATCCTGATTAGTTTAAGCTGGGCATGGCATTTTTCTGTCTACAGTTGCTTTTTTTTTTTTTTTCTGAATATAGTTAGTTGTCCGGCAGTAAACGTGCTCCGAGATCAGGGCCTCGGCCTACAGTTGCGTGGGTTGTGCTTCACAAGACAGCTCCTACCCAAACTCTGCTGCTATGCCATGTACCTAGTCTGGGGCAGGAATAACCTTGAGAAAGCAGCATCTTTTTTTGATTGGTTCTCCCGGCGTGGTGCTTCTTTTTGCAGTTCAGCTGTTTGTAGGAAGTGTCTTTTCTAACTACACAAAGGCTCCTGACAGCTAGCTGTGACTCTGCCCAAAGTTGACCTGAGCGAATCCCGTAATGATATCTTGGAGATGAGGGCACGGTTCTTCCTCCTTCCAGCTGGACATGATCAAGGAAGCATGGTGCCCCAGATGCCCCTGGCAATGCCATCTTTTCAGCATTGTGGGAGCCAGCCTGAGTTGAAACTGAGCTGAAAAACCCACAGACAAGGTGCTGAACTCCCACATGCAGCCTCAAGAGTCCATCCTACACTTGACTCTTTATATGATAATATAAAACATGTGATATGCATATGATAATAAAAGATAAATGTTTTCATTGTTTGTCATTTTGATTTGGGCTTTTATGTTATTTGTAGGTAAAACATCTTAAGAGAGATAATTGCTTTCTGGTTCTAAAAGCAATGGCCATTCATTTAGAAAATGTAGAGAAGACAGAATGGCACAAAACTTTAATAATTCCACCACCCAAAGATTATAACTGTAAACTTTTAATTATGACTTTATGATCTTTTTCTATGTGTGGATATATGTACTTTCAAAACTCAGGACAATAGTGCACATAACACTGAATATTTTGTTTTACTCGACTAATGATATAATAATGAATCCAAGGGAAATTTTTCTTCTCTAATTTGATTTTAATATTTACATTATTTTATTTTATAGTTGTGGTTTATGTTCCCTATTTTTGGATATTTGGGGGTATTTTAATTTTCCCACATTATAAATAATGCCAGTAGAATATTATAGTGTATATATTTTACACATATTTAGTTGTCTTCTTAGAACATGTCTTTAAAAGTGGAGTTTGATCAAAAGATGTGAAAAAACTAAAAGATATTTATGCATATTTGCACATTTTTTTAGCTTGTATTCAAAATAAACTTAACTGGTATTTAAAATAAAAACACTGTATTGACAAATTCACATAAGCACTTACAGCAGTTTTTTTCATCCATGTTATCAGGGCAGTCTGGGAACCCATCGCAGATCACTGTATGCTTCAAACATTGTTTATTGGATGGACATTCCCAAAGATCTCTCTCTTTACAACCTAGAGGCAGAAGAAAAGCTTATTCGTAATAGATGTGGAGTTAAAAATAATGATGAATTTGATAATGTAGAAAAATTACACTATAAAGGCATGATGTCTTTTTCTAAAAAAGTTTTGACCCCTACATACCATGAATAATATAATTTTGAAAGTAGAAATACACAATCACATTCATATTATGATATGAATTGTACAGTTCTCCTAACAGAATATCAAAAGTGACATATGGGGCCAGGTGCAGTGGCTCGAGCCTGTAATCTCAGCACTTTGGAAGGCCGAGGTGGGCAGATCACTTGACCTCAGCAGTTCAAGACCAGGCTAAGATAATGAATCCCATCTCTACTAAAAAAATATAAAAATTAGCCAGGGGTGGTGGTGCATGCCTGTAATCCCAGCTACTTGGGAGGCTAAGTCAGAAGAATCACTTGAACTTGGGAGGCAGAGGTTGCAGTGAGCTGAGATCATACTGCACTCCAGCCTGGCTGACAGAACAAGACTCTGTCTCCAAAAAAAAAAAAAAAAAAAAAGATGTGACATAAAGGACATGGAGAAAAAATTTAAATTTAAAAGCAGGCATACATTAACATTCATCTTTAGCTGTTCCTTTTTCTTTCTGAGTCAAATTGGTGTCAATGCATAAGACTTATCTATAAAATAATGTTATGCTTTTAAGCAAATACGCCAAAGTCTAGTGATCTGTATGCATATCACCTTAAAATGTAATTTCATTCAACAAATCAAAAGGCCATCTGTTTGTTTAGCAAAAGAGGCTCCTTCTATGCCAAATATCTGCAAAACAAGTTTTGTAGATATTTGGCATAGGTTCAAAAGCTATTATCACTTTATGGTAGTCAGAGACCTAAAGTTGGAAACTTCATCAATTAATATGAGATATAAATATAATTTGCACAACGTTAATGTAATAACAAACTATAATTTGCCTATGAAATAGCAAGCACTTGTGATGTCTTTAATAAATGCCTTTAACAATTCATGTGCAGTGCATTTCATACGCCTGCTAAAGTCTGGCAAGGGTCTAATATGTGTTTGTCACTCCGGTCATTGTAACATGTTTTGTTGGTCTGGTCCTGGCCAGGCTGTGAAGTACATGAAGGAAGAGATTACATGGCAAACAACTCTGAGTACCTTCCACCCCCTTGCTGAGAATAAAGGCTAGCATGTGGCAGGCCCTCAATGTGTGTGTGTTTTAAGAACTTCATTTCACAGAAGGAACTAAATGTCTCTCGCTTTCAGGAAAAGATAATTTATTTTAAGGTCAGTGAAACGCAAAGCAGTGATCAAATAAGAAGTTTCTTAAAGAATGTTATTTTTCATCTGACCTACTACAAATAAATCAGATAAATTTTGTAGATGATTGATTCAGGTTTCTTGGAATCCATTATAAGAAAAAAATTGGTTTTCAAAACTTTCATTGAAAACAACTTTTAAAATAAGTGACCTAAAATTTTTACAACAAGCTAAAATTAGATTTAGTGTGTTTCATCATCCAAATATACAGGAAATAAATAGTGAGAGTCTTTCACTGGCTGATAATCTGGAGTGGTCTTAGGCCCAGGGACACCCATTCCAAGAACTCACAGGGACATCATCTAGAGTTTTCAGCTAGGAGAGGATCCAGACAGCATCTGAAAAGTTCTGACAATAAGAGTCTCTTGAGATTTGAGAAAGAGGCTGAAGTCTGCCCTCTGTGAAGACAAATAGTACATACAGTGTGCTCATTCTACCAGAGAGCAAAAGACATCAAGTAAGAGGGCTCAACATTCCATGCACGGTGTCAGCCCTTCTCCAGGGCTGCTTCTCTGTCACAAAACAAACCACTTGCTAATACAGAATGAAAGAAAACAGCATGAGTTTTTCTGACTATTCACAAGGCACATTCTTCCTAAGAGTACAAGGAAGAACTTAAGACATTTGCTATGAGATGATGAAATATCACAGAAACAGATCATCTGGGTCAGAAGGCCCTTTAAAGTGCATCCTCACAAATAATAATAATGATGATAATGAGATAGTGTATTATCCACTATGTATCTACATTCTAGACATTAGCTTTAATTCTTAACACTGTAATGTCAGTGTTACACTCACCATTTTATAAGTGAGGAAACTAACGTTAAGAGAAATTAAATCCTTCCATGTCACAGCTCCACGGAGAAAGATCTGGATGGGATTCAGGTACGAGTCTTTAATTGCGGTCCTTTGCAAAACGCGATCATGCGGCATGCATAAGAGGTAGATGCAGTGGAAGCACAGCTTTAGAGTCAGACAACTGGATCTGAATCCTAGTTCCAAATACACATCTAAAATACGAATCATAATGCCTGCTTCACAGGGTTGCTATAAACATTAAATGAGTACTCCATAAGCATTCAGTTTTTGCCCCTCCATGTCTTCTCTTTTCTTGTAAAAGTCTGCATAGCATAGTACCGCCTTTGTGGAGTTACAGTGAGCACAAAAGAAGTAGTATAAAAACAGAGAGACATTAGTCACACGGGAGACAGTATTATTTTGAAAAGAAACCGCTTTGTTTGTAAAGTGACATTTTGGTGCACTTATGTTTGTATATGCTAAGAGGAAAAAGCTATGATTCCATCAAAAATTAAAAGCAGGCATGGATGGGATGGGCTGTTTAATGCAGCTGTAGGTTATGAAATCAAATAATTGTTGATGTCAGAAGAATAACCTCCCCTGCACAGAACAATAGCAACACCCACTGATTGAGGATATAGTGTTCCAAAAAAGTAACCAATTCATCCCAGCTTGCCTGGCACTTAACTGATTTGAGCACGAAGAGTCCCTTGTTCCAAAAGACCTCCATCAGTCCCAGGCAAATCAGGTTGACTGGTCACAGTAAGTGTGCTAAGCATTCATCTGGGTTTTTTGCTTACTCTGTCTCTCATTTTCACAAAAACTCTACGAAACAGGCTGTCCTGCAAGAGGCAGTCTCCCCACCCTAAAATGGAATATCTTGTTTCTCTACAAAAACAGTTGTTATTATAAATAATGTCAGAAAATTGCTGTAAAGCAGGTGTTTTTTTCTTCTGTAAGAATCTCTTAGCTATGCAGCTATAAAGGAGATCCACTCATCCTTTTGAGTTGAGCTACATGAAATTTTTAAATTCTCACCCTTCGGAGGGGAGCCGTTCACAAGGAGGAATGAGAGAAAGTAATGCTACATTCTTGAGCTGGCAAAGGCTCGAACAGTCTGGATCTAGCCACCCTGGACCAGTGTCTACCCCAGGAAGTGGCTGTGGATGTGACTTAGAGGAGTTCATAGGAGCTGTAGCAGCCAGAGTACAGGCCTAGCAGGTGTGAAGAGCCTTCTACAGCATGCAGGATCCGGGCAACAGAGCCTCTTCCCTCAAAGCATGGCAGCAAAAAGCTCTGCCTCTGCACCTGCCGTAGCAGGTGGAACAGAGGACCTGCCTCCCACTGTGGTCCAGGCCTGACTATCAGGGGAGCAATACCACCACAGGTTTTCCAGCCACCATCCAGCTGGAAAGTCTCAGCAGCCTACCCAATTCCTGAGTCACCTCCCGCTTTTAGCAGTGCCATTTTTATGGCATGCTCTTCAATATATGGTGTCCCATTCCCCTGTGAAACAGACAGGATGAAGAAATGGATGGGACTTTAAACTTCATGGCTCTAATCCTAGAAAAGGAGAACATTCAACCCAAAACCAACACTATCTCCAGGAAAAGACACCACCCATTTACCTGAGTTTACTATGTGAGCCATGGGCCTCGCCCAGGCCCAAGCGTTAGCCTGACAGGCCAGCCCACTCTCACTTGCCATAAAGAGCTGTCAGAAACAAGGCTAAGCTAGACAGGACTCCTTCCCTCAAGGGAGATTGCTGGGGCAGCTTTTGAAAGGAATCACTTCCTGATTTCCTACCACCACAGCAGGTGAGTTCTTGGTTATTGTCTTCTGAGGATGAACAGGGCATGTTATAAGCACTCCAAGCTGTGGGAGATAATGTGAGTATTCTCTGCATCTTACCCAGAGAAGTAAAGTGACTGGCCAAAAGTCACATAGCCTCTAAGGCTAAGTCAGTATGTAAATTCAAGTCTAAGTCTACACAGAACACTCTGCCATTTCAGTCTGCCTTCCCAAGACACCACAGAAGACAATGAAACAGTTAACCAAGTACCTAAAGGGAAGGAGAAAATTTCTCCCTTAACATGGAAAATTAAACCTTACTGAGTGATGAGAAATCAGTCCTGAAAATTCATCCTGAAAGCACATTTGTGGATATGCCAAAGCTGTGGACATAATTACTTTCACTCTTCTGCCAGCTACAGAGCAGAGTGGTCTACTCCCCAAGCAAAGAGAGACAAAAGCATAGAGACTGGTGGTATTTGGAGTGTTAAGAAAGCCAGTTAAGCCCTTATGTGAGATATCTCATAGAAATGCTATCAAAGAATCCAAAAAGAAAACATGCCTTCTGGAAACCCTTTGAAATCAAGCTGTAAAACCCATAAATATCAGAGTCAGATCTTCTAATACAACCTAAGGGGATTCTGACTCTCAGAAATGGGCTCAGGTTATATTTAAAGGTTTTATTTTATTTAACATCAAGAGGAGACCAAAGATAGGTGAAGAAGTGATTTTTAATCATCTTAAGATAAATAGAAAGTCACTTAATGACACTCGGACATTTGTATTGCTGTCAATCTTTTCTCCATATACCCTTTTATTTAGAATAGTGATCAACTAGTAATTTTGATTCTATGTTTCATGTAATAAAGGATTTTATTTTGACAGTTGACATAAGGCACTTGCTGTAGCTATATTTTCATTTAACTGCTCCAATGGGACTTGCTCCTTGCTTACATCACAGCCCAGGTACTACCTACTGTTATAGCTGACCCAAATCATGGAGGTAAAGCCTAGCGAGAGCTAACCTCACTTCCACACTCTATAAAGAGTGATAGAAAATATGTAACACCTTTGTTGAAAAATACAATACCTTTGCTTTCCTTAGCTCTCCTTTCTTTAATGTGATTCTTGATCATTTATTTGCCCATGTCTTTCCCTCATGCTCCACTGCATGGCTATCAATGCTTGGAAAATGTTATGTTGAAAACAAACTCATTTATCCAGCTGCTAGTTTTACAGGCAGCTCCATCTATATCACGTATGTTCAATTACTGACATATCATCAATCCTCAAGACAATGCTGTACTTCTGTACTGACATAGCGCAGACTCTGCTTAGCATTCCCGTCTCTTAGGCTTCCTTCCCATATCAAGTTTGCATAATTCATCCCAAAACTTGTTGAAAACTTTTCTGCTACTGACATTTTCAATTCTTGTTTACATTGGCAATTACACAATCAAAGCAACCACAACAGCGAAAATCTACCACAAGAGCTGGAGACATTAAAGGCGAATATTATTGATTGCTAAATTTCTAATACGCTTATTTTAAAAGTGTATTTATAAGTTAAATGCTTTGGCTACCATATTTTTCTGCTACAAAAGTGTCAAAGAAACAAGAAGTAAAGTTAGTTTCTCACACAGTATTTATTTTATAACAGGGCTAAGTAAGTATTGTTTTGAGGGGAAACTCAATAATCTTGTTAAAAATTCTGAGGGAGCTGCAGATTCATGACAGTGAATAGTTAATTGTTCAACTATTGAGCAAAGCTCAAACACCTAATACCACAATGGATGGAATAAGTCAGAAAGGCAAGAAGCCTGGGGTGAAACTCAGCATCGCTGTAACTGGTGCTTGCATTACCGGGTGGTGTGTCTATGCACATGCAGAAATGGAAAGAAACAGCAAGCAGGCAAATGGAAACAGAAATGGATGGCTTCCCATTGGTCCTCTGTTGAGCCTTCAACAACCTGACTTCTTTATTTGAAGTAGTGTGTCCTCCCACATCACTGAACAAGCTCAAATGCATGCATAAGTCCCAAACGGGAAAGAAGTATGTGAAGTTTTATATTGTGAGACACTTTGGAAAACTTCTCATAAATTAGTAATGCTGGAGCAATTAATTTAACTCCGAATGTATTATTTCTCACTCAAGTTTAACTTTCTTTATCTAGAGCACTCAATACTGCTGTTGATTATTTTGGATTCTTTATAGAGATTAGACAATATAGTCTGTCATTTTGGTGTGCCTTTAATTGTGTGGTTAAAATACTGGTGAAAACCAATTACTTAAATAGAAACCTGATATTTTACGGTTGTTTAGCCCATACCAATACTATAGTACTTTAAGATTCTTTTTTGGATCCATATGAAGTTTAAGGTGATTCTGTGAAGAAGGTCATTGGTAGCTTGATGGGGATAGCATTGAATCTGTAAATTACTTTGGGCAGTATGGCCATTTTCACGATATTGATTCTTCCTAACCATGAACGTGGAATGTTTCTCCATCTGTTTGTGTCCTCTCTTACTTCGTTGAGCAGTGGCTTGTAGTTCTCCCTGAAGAGGTCCTTTACGTTCCTTGTTAGTTGTATTTCTAGATATTTTATTCTCTTTGTGGCAATTGTGAATGGAAGTTTGTTCTTGATTTGGCTCTAGTTAAGTCTGTTATTGGTGTATAGGAATGCATGTGATTTTTGCACATTGTTTATATGGAACCAAAAGAGAGCCTGCATAGCCAAGTCAATTCTAAGCAAAAAGAACAAAGTGGGAGGCATCACACTACTGGACTTCAAACTATACTACAAGGCTACAGTAATCAAAACAGCATGGT
>NW_022436945.1:36778780-36861348 GCF_009761245.1 Sapajus apella
ATATCCAGAATTTACAAAGAACTAAAACAGATTTACAAGAAAAAAACTAACAAGCCCATTCAAAAGTGGGCAAAGGATATGAACAGACACTGTACAAAAGAAGACATACATGAGGCCAACAAACATATGAAAAAATGCTCATCATCACTGGTCATCAGAGAAATGCAAATCAAAACAACATTGAGATACCATCTCATGCCAGTTAGAATGGCGATCATTAAAATGTCTGGAGACAACAGATGCTGGAGAGGATGTGGAAAAATAGGAACACTTTTGCTCTGTTGGTGGGAGTGTAAATTAGTTCAACCATTGTGGAAGACAGTGTGGCGATTCCTCAATGACCTAGAAATAGAAATTCCATTTGACCCGGCAATCCCATTACTGGGTATATATCCAAAGGATTACAAATCATTCTACTATAAAGACACGTGCACACGAATGTTCATTGCAGCACTATTTACAATAGCAAAGACCTGGAACCAACCCAAATGCCCATCGACGATAGACTGGATAGGGAAAATGTGGCACATATACACCATGGAATATTATGCAGCCATCAAAAACAATGAGTTTGGGTCCTTTGTAGAGACATGGATGAACCTGGAAGCCATCATTCTCAGCAAACTGACAGAAGAGCAGAAGATCAAACACTGCATGTTCTCACTCATAGGCGGGTGTTGAACGATGAGAACACATGGACACAGGGAGGGGAGCACTACACACTGGGGTCAGTTGGGGGGAAATAGGGGAGGGATGGTGGGGGGTGGGGAGCTGGGGAGAGATAGCAAGGGGAAAAATGCCAGATGTAGGTGATGGGGAGGAAGGCAGTAAATCACACTGCCACGTGTGTACCTATGCAACAATTTTGCATGTTCTTCACATGTACCCCAAAACCTAAAATGCAATAAAATAAATAAATGGGGAAAAAAAAAAGAAAAAAATCTGATTTAAAAATGGACAAAAGATCTGAAAAAAACATTTCTCAAAAGAAGACATACAGGCCGGGCGCGGTGGCTCAAGCCTGTAATCCCAGCACTTTGGGAGGCCGAGGCGGGTGGATCACGAGGTCAAGAGATCGAGACCATCCTGGTCAACATGGTGAAACCCTGTCTCTACTAAAAATACAAAAAATTAACTGGGCATGGTGGCGCATGCCTGCAATCCCAGCTACTCAGGAGGCTGAGGCAGGAGAATTGCCTGAACCCAGGAGGTGGAGGTTGCGGTGAGCCGAGATCGCGCCATTGCACTCCAGCCTGGGTAACATGAGTGAAACTCCGTCTCAAAAAAAAAAAAAAAAAAAAAAAGACATACAAATGACAGACAGGCATATGAAAAGGTGCTCAACATCACTGACCAACAGATGAATGCAAATCAAAACTACAATGAGATACCATCTCTCCCCAATTAAAATGTCTTGTATCCAAAAGACAGACAATAACAAATGCTGGCAAGGATGTGGAGAAAACGGGATCCTCACCCACTATTGGTGAGAATGCAGATTAGTACAACCACTAGGGAGAACAATTTAGGGGCTTCTCAAGAAACTAAAAGTAGACCTACTACATGACCCAGCAATCCCACTGCTAGGTATATACCTAGAAGAAAATAAACTAGTATATAGAAGATATATCTGCACTACGTTTGTGGCAACACTATTCACAATAGCCAAGATTTGGAACCTAAGTGTCCATCAACAGATGAATGGATAAAGAAAATGTGGTACATATATGCAATGGAGTATTATTCAGCCTTAAAAAGGAATGAGATCCTGTCATTTGCAACAACATGGATAAAAGAAGAGGTCATTATGTTAACTGAAATAAGCCAGGCACAGAAATACAAACTTCTTATGTTCTCACTTATTTGTGGAAGCTGAAGATTAAAACAATTGAAGTCATGGAGTTAGAAAGCAGAGCAATGGTTGCCAGTGTCTTTGAAGAGTAGTAGTGGGAAGAACCAGGGATGGTTAATTGGTACAGAAATATAGTTAGATACAATGAATAAGATCTAGTATTTGATAGCACAACAGAGTGACTATAATCAGCAATAATTTTTTGTACATTTAAAAATAACTAAAGGAGTATAACTGGATTGGTTGTAACACAAAGAAAGGATAAATGCTTGGGGTGATGTGATTTACCTGATGTGATTATTATGCATTGTATGCCTGTATCAAAATATCTCAGGCACCCCATACATATATATACCTACTATGTACCCACAAAAATAAAAGAATAGAAATAGAAGATAACTTCATTATTTTTAAAATGAATGCGATATCTAACAGATGAGTGCCAAATTCTTCAATGCAATTAAGTTCACAAATTCACTCACCTAAGCAGCCTGACTGGCAACTAAACAGAAAACAAACAAACAAGAAACCATAAATAGAAGAAGTTCAAAAGGTAGGTAACATGTTCATCCATGTTAAATACCCACTGTAATTAATTTTAATATTAACCTTCCACATATTCATCAGGCATCAGGCAGGTTTGATTGTCTGAATTTTCCTCTGGAAATTGACTGCAGTCTGTGTCTTCAGGCCACTGTAGGCCCACAATCCCAAGAACAGACTCACAGCGTCCTTTGGAATGCTCACACAATGCTCTACATGAACAAGAAAGACAAAACATTAGAAGCAGAAATAGCTCCATCTGAGACAGATGTTATAAACTTCTATCAAGTTTTAATTCTGTGTGTGTGGGTCTGTGTATGTGGCATGTATTGTGGGTGTGGATATAAAAGATGCACATATAAATGAAAGGTATTTGGGAAACCAAAACAAGTAATCTCTCTGCAAAGACTATACATTCCAACACCATACTTTCACCAAAAGAAATTTTATTGCAGAAATAGGTCTAAAGATGTTTCCAGGACACAGATTCCCTTCTCCACACTGCCTTCTCCACACTGCCTTTTGCATTCTCTCTTCTTTGAAGTAGACACATTCTCCAACTTTTTGTTCCAAACAGGGAAGTCCCAACATCACTTCGGATAGTTTGCCGCCAAAGTTGTTGAATCTATACAACACCTTCATCCTCAAAGATCTCTCCCTCTGCAGACCAGCCCTGCGAGCCATCTCATGTGCCACCCTAGCTTACCTAGGGCATGGCCTCCCTTACTTCAGCTTCCATCAATATTGTTGAAAAGCTTAGGACTCCTCCCGAATTCACTGATGTTGAGGTCAAGTCAGTTAAAATGTTTGTTTGTTGTTTTAAAGAAATGATATACTAACTCTTGAACCAGGTGCTTTCATGTGTGTTATGTCTTTTGTCCCCAATATATTTTTAGGTTAAAGTATCAGAGTGCCTCACAGAAGATTTCTCTACTTCTTTTTTTACTTCTTATGGAAAAAACATGATTTTTGTCACCATATATTACTAAGGAATTACTTACATTAGTTGAAAAAAAAAAAAAAAAAACCTAACCAAAGCAAGTTCCTAGGCCAATAAACTCTTAATGGACTCAAATATTCTAAATACGCTCAAATACTCTTACTTCTCAAAAGTTTCACTTTTTTTACACTAATCTCAACCAAGTTCTCATTTTTAAAATAAATTGGGGGACAGATCTTCCAGAAAGGACAGCTCCAGTCTTGCCCAAAACTGGTAGAGAAAGTGTAACAATCAAATGAGGAAGTTTCAGAGAAAGCTCTAAGTTTAAGTCTGGACAAAGCACAGCATAACTCAACACTAGTTTAGTCCAGGAATTTAGCGTGATGATAAAGCCGTGGTATTCCTATATTAGGTCTGGAAAAATGGAAAGTTCAATAGTGTTTGATAACTGTCTGCTGAGCTAACTAGTTTTGTTGCAGATTTATAAAAAAATATGTGTAATTCAATTGCAACTGCTATTTTAATTTACTAATATGATATTTATACAGAAGACTGTATAGTGCCTGATTCTACCACTTCCTATTTTTTCTGTAAATGGAAATCATAACAATATACAGCAACACAACCCCTGAGGGTGCTGTTCTTATCATAATCCTTGTGATCAGCCATAGACAGCAATTCCGATGATACGCACCTCACTTAAAAGGTTGACTGCACTACAGCGTTTAACAATCATCAAGTATTTAGTCCCTTGTAAGGACTCGATAATGTCAGATTTTTCAGTCTCATAACTAAAAAATTCATTGTTAAAATTAATCAATAGACCTGGCAAAAGCAGGAAAAACAACTATGTATCACTTTATGAACTTATTATATGGTATTCAAAAATTTCTTATAAACAAACATCAAAATATAAAATTCGTAGTGATAGACACTGAAAATGAAAGATGTATGGGTAAACCTGAAAAGGAGAACTAAAGTTATCTCAAAGAAATTTGCCAAAATTTTGATTGAACAACACTTCAGGATCATGCTCGTCTTAAGCATTTTAATATGGAACTTAAACCCTGAAATTACAAATTATATCTGGATGGAAATTCACATTTACATTTGCAGCAGAAGATGCTGCATTAGAGAAATTTTTATCTACATATGAAAAGAAAGTCAAATACTAGAAATTGTTAAGTACTATTAAAAGAAATTATTCACTATCACTGACCTTGTTTAGCAAAAGTGAAATAAGATTTAAAAACAGCTTTTTAACATAAAATTGGTAGATTTTTTAAAGAGATACTTTTAAATGTACTTAACAGAAATTTTCAGAATTATTTCTACACAAGTTAACATTAAGTTTTATTCACTCTATTGGTATAATTTGTTCAGTTCCCCAAGTCATTATGAAATTTTATTATTTCCTGTTCTGTCTCTATAGATGCCCTTACTTTGTCATCCGTTTGGTATTCAGCATATAATTTATTGTTTTCTCTTCTGTCTAGTATATTAATAGTATTGCTTTAAAAAAAAAAAAAAAAACCTCTGTGTGACTTCTGATCCCAACATATGGTTTCTGTAGTTGTCACTCATATTTAGGCCAGCACATCTGTATACTCACCCCTTAAGGGAAAACAGCACTGAAGAGAGTAGCAACTCACTCACTTCTGTGAGAGTCATCTTGTATATGCAAATCCTCTGACTACAATGCCTAACACGTGGCACAGCAAAGGAACAAACTGCCATGAAGTTGTTGTGCTCCTGTGCTATCACCATAGCTGTTGTTTATTCAGGAGTTACAATGAATCAGAAGCACTTTACATTCATGCACATTCATTTGATCTCAAATCAATACAACCCAAGAACCATTCCTTATTCTACATGTGAAGGAACTGAGGCTGAGAGAGACTCGGGAATTTGTCTAAGGGCTATCCAGAAACTAGAGAAGGGCCAAGATTTTAATCCAAACATGAACTCCAGAACAATACCCTTGACACTGGAATATTACTCATATTAAAAGTCCAAGCTATACTCTTGAAATAGCATGTCTTATTTCATTCAAACAGGCAGAGAAGTATGAGCGATGTCAATCCCTGTCCAGCCTGTGAGGCTGGCGTTCTGTCTCCTGTGTTATGACACAAGTGCTGTCAGAGTGCAGCATTTTAAACACATCAATGTTTCCAGAAAAAGAGGCAGATATACCCTTTTTCTACTAATATACTTTTTTAAAAAAATGTTTTTTAATACAACAGAATGAAATACATGTGAATTTATTTGATTAAAACATAAACTATCATCAAAGAAAGGTCACAACTCCCTTGTTTGGTACTTTGTTAATGAACTCTGACTCAAATACTCATTTTGCAACTTCTTCTTTGTCTTACTTGTTAAATATGAGGGTATGCCATTTGCTAAATGCAGAGCTCCTTAGGGAAATTTACTCTGTCCAAACTCAGCTAAGCCTTCACCCGTTGGTTCTCTCTGAGGCAAAAGACGGGTACTGAGGGAGATCCCATCACATTACCTGCAAGGTGGGATACGCTCGCCTGTATTCACATCACACTTTGGTACCAAAATGGTGCAAGCAAAGAACATGAGGTATTTATAACAGTTGGTTTGAACAAGTGCAGGGAAAAGAGAAGACTCCCAGCTGATGGATGCTTCCTTTTGAGTCCCATGGCCAAGGTAATTTGGATAACTTGTGTGGTTGTAGGGCAAATTCATGCAGAGTTCCAAGGTAATTGGTTCACATTGACCTAATGAAGAAAGATACATACAAATATTTTTCTATTTCACTTATAAAAACAACTTCTTTAAGTTTTACAAACTTGAAGTCTATTTTATTCTTTCTTTAGGATAGCTAAGACTAGAATGCCAGTAGTATATAACATTCTTTATGGATATCGGAAATAAATAAGCTAGTTAGTGAAATGCCCTGGCAATGAAGATTTATTTATGTCTACGTAGTTGCTAGCATCATGCTTTAGAAAGTCCTTCCTCATTTTTTCCTTTGGCTCAACTTATCTGAAGATGATTCTCTCATCATTCCTTTTATTGACTCCAATTCATCTTCTTCTTCTGATTTACTCATTACTACTAAAATAGGATAGCCCCACCATCTTCACTGCCACTAAAAAAGTTAATTAATTTTATTAAATAGGCAATTAGATAACTTCTATCAAAATATGTTTTATTGTTGATCAATGTATTTAAATATAAAGCTCCAAGATTTCAGGGCAAGAAGAGGCTCAGATCTGTTGGATACTTCTTGCTAATGAGACAAAGTCCAAACCCCTTAGCTTGAAATCTGAGGCTCTTTTAAACTTCAACCCTAGCCTAACTTTCCAGCTTCATTGTCTGTGATTATCCAATCAGTTACTCTGCTGTAATGAATTCTATTCCCTTGTGACACCAGATATTTTAAGAATTGCATGTCCTTATGCACACTGTTGACTCCTCTCTTACCTCCTTTTTAATGGCAAGCTCATAATTATCTCCCCAGATGTTGTCATGGTCTAGCTGCCAGGTGCATACAGCACCAGCTGCCTGGTGTGCCTTTCCCATCTTCCCCACCAAGCTAACTCCTCTGTGTTTTGGAAGACTCAGTACAAATACCTCTTCCAGGAAACCTTCCTGGCCAACCACTCTTGCCATTACTACACCCAGAATGAGTCTCTTGTGAGTGCCATAGCATCTTAGGCACATACCCGCCACATGCTCATTGTATTTTGCCATAGTCTTTATTTACTTGCCTCTCACACAGAATCCCGAGATTTTTGTGAAATGAGACTTTATCTCTTGATCTCAAGTCTGTACCTAGCATAGTACCAGAATGGAGAAAGGAAAATGTATCAGGGACTATTCTAGGCACTGTAAATGTAAGAATAATGAAAAATGTAGTTTCTGCCATTGAGGAACTCCACAATCTTGGTAGAAAAAAGGATGCACGTGATGGTAGCTGTAGGAGAATGTGAACAGACTAGGATCGTTTGCTTAAACTGAACGTTTGTGTATCCCCGTCATATGCTGTAACTAACCCGCAATGTGATGGTATTTGAAGGTGGGGCCTTTGGGAGGTGATGAGGTTTAGAAGAGGTCTAGATGAGGGTGGAGTTTATATGGGATTAAGTCCTTATAAAAAGGGGAAGAGACTAAAGCTTTCGCTCTCTCACTCATGTGAAGCAACAGCAAGAGGGCAACTGTCTGCAAACCAGGAAGCAGCTTGTTAGCAGAGACGAGTCTGCCAGCACCCTGATCCTGCACTTCCAGCCTTCAGAACAGTGAGAAATAAATGTCTGTGGTTTAAGCCAACCAGCCCATGGTATTTTATTGTAGCAGCCTGAATATACTAAGACAGCCATATTGAACAAAATGCTAGAAGCCCAAAGGGAAGAAGTAGAGCAACAGTGACCTGGGAATTCTTCTCATACGGTTTGGCTGTGTCCCACCCAAATCTCATCTTGAATTGTAGCTCCCATATTCCCCACGTGTAGGAACCCAGTGGGAGATCACTGAATCATGGGAGCAGTTTCCCCCATACTCTTCTCATGGTAGTAAGCCTCTCACGAAATCTTGATGGTTTTATAAGGGGTTTCCCCTTTCACTTGGCTCTCTCATTCTTCTCTTGTCCGCCGCCACAGGAGCAGTGCCTTTCACCTTGTGATTGTAAGGCCTCCCCAGCCATGTGGAACTGTAAGTCCATTTTACCTCTTTCTTTTGTAAATTGCCCACTCTCAGCATCGTGAAAACAGACTAACACTCCCTCCAGGGATAAATGGGGTTTGGGCAGCTTTGGGGGAATACAGCGGACAGGCTTCCATCTCTCTCTCTCTCTCTCTCTCTCTCTCTCTCTCTCTCTCTCTCTGTCTCTGTTTGAAGTAGATGTGCCACATTCCCTGAGGGAAGATGCAAGCAAGCAAGCGTCCTGGTAAAATTCACCCAGGCAGACCAAAGACCCCATGCCTTATTGAGAGTAATTATTCAAATTAAATTTAATTATTTGACTAAGAAGTGGTATCCATGCAAATAGATTCACGATAAGGATTGGGCTGAAATATTAAAACATCTCCAGGACTACTTCTTAATTTAAAGAATCCGAGGGTTTCACAGGCATTATATTTATAAGGAGGCTGACGCTGGCCTGATAAAAAAAAAATGACGGACAAAGTGTAATATGACTCTCAGTTTCCTGAATAAGACACAACACTGCAAGGTTAGCATAATCTTGAGGGTGAGCCAGAGTGGAGAGAAGAGTAGATGGGAGAGGTTTGGGGTTGGTCGGTTCAGTTTATCCTTTCCTGTAATTTGTGAAGCAGGGGTTGGACATTATGTACTAAATGTTTGTGTTCCCCCAAAATTCATATGTTGAAATCCTAACCCCAAATGTGGTAATATTAGGAGGTGGAGCCTTTGGGAGGTGATTGAGTTATCAGGGTGCAGCCTCCAAGAATGGGATTAGCGCCCTTATAAAAGGGACCACAGAGAGCTCTCGCACCCTTCTCACAGTGTGAGAATACAATGAAAAGTCAGTTCTCTGCAGCCCAGAAGAGGGTCCTCACCAGAACCTGGCCATGCTGGCAACCTCATCTCAGACTTCCAGACTCCAGAACTGTCAGAAATAAATGTCTGTTGTTTTTAAGCAATAGTGATTTGTTATAGCAGTCTGAACGAATACAAGAAGTAACATTTAAATATTTTGTTGTAAGATTACAAAATGCATGTTTTTCATAACAATAAAAACAATACAAAGATGCAGAAAGAAAACATTCAACATCTCTCCACTCCCCTTTCTGTTACCTTCCCTGCAAGCCAGCAGAAGGCTCTGAATGCTTCCATGTCTTTCCCTTGCTCACATTTATCCATAATTGCCTTTGTACACTTAGACAGAGATTTGTGTTTGCTTTTGCCAAAGCAGAAGCATCCCATTCCTACCACTCTTCAATTTGCTTTTGTTGCTGGTTTGTCATGACCATCTTACTAGTCAGCACATGTAGCTCTAACTCTATGCTTTTCTTCCTGGTCTCTTTAAGATACTTATAATTTTACACAATTGGTACATTTATGGATATTTTTGATGCAGTCTTTTCTTTCCTTGTACATACCCTTCTTTTCTCTCTTTCTCTACCACCCCATCAAGGTTTAACTTTTTATTGATGTATTTCATTGAATATAATTAATACAATATGTCACATGAATAACTTTTCTCTTTTTGATATGTGGAGAATGTATCACTTTTGATTTGGGATAAGATATAACTTTTAAGTGTTTAGGAGCCAAGGAAGAGAAGAGGATTAAGTAATGATCATATATTATTCTGGAGATCTTTATTGAATGCGGTAAGTTTTATTGGATCTTGTGTTTTATTCCTTCATAAGGCATTCTTCACAGGATGCTAAGCAAGATGAACTCTCAGTATACCTCTCAACCCCAAATTCCATGATTTATGATGTCAACAAGCTTTTTCATCGTATCAGGCTCACGTGTGAGACTGATTTACAATTGCCACTAGAGGGAGATCGCATCACAAACATGAGGATATTTTACGGCCGGATCTGTGTTTCTGATGTAAGTTTGATGCCGTACCAGTACAGTGTCCTGAACACAGATGAGGTTTAATAAACATCTGTCAAAAAAAATCTTGGTGGAATCTCAATGGTATTCCACCTTTCAAAGTCTGAAACAAGATTTTTTCAATTCAACCTAAAGATGGGATTATTAACTCAATGATGTTTCATCCTTATGATGTAATGTTCTAAAGTTACTAGAAATCATGTATTTCTAGACATGGATGAGTCCCTCTACACCAGAATGAGGGGAACAGCATTCCTGCCTCTACCCTCAAAGGCAATGATACGTCTGTAATTTGCCTCCCAACATGGTACAGAAATGTTAAAGATGTTGGTCATTTACATGGAAAAATGTCTTTTCTACATCTAGCTGCACCCATAATTCAAAAATTCAACTTTGCCTCAAACTCTAAGTCTCTCTTTAACATTATTATTTTTAATAGTTTGATGTTATTTTAAGGTAGACATCCTTATAACTACTGCCCAGGTCAAGAAACTGAACTCGCACAGACACCCCAGAAACCTTCCATATATCTTGTCTCATCTCAACTTTCTCATTCCCTGCTGCCCCCCCACCCAAGTAACTAGTGAGTTTTATCACCATCACTTCCTTGCTTTTCTTTATAGTTTTATTACCTAAGTGTGTACCATCCCTGGGTATTGTAATTTAGGCTTGCCCATTTTTTGAAACTTGTCTTTTAAGTCTCTCATAGCCTTTGGGTTCCTCCCTCATTCCTTTTTCTTTATCAAGTAAGCATTGAAGAACCCAGAGATTTGACGTGTAGAGCATACCAGCTTTTGCAATCTCGCTTATTGCACACTCCTGGTGAGGCTAAACGTGTTCCCCACCTTCTCTATTTCCAAACCTTGGCAGCTGAATCAACAAGACTGGACTGGGCTTCATTCCATTGGCAAGACTAGAGGTGGCTGAGCTGTTTTTCCACCAGAAGCCACATTATTCTGATTTCCCTCTTTTTGTGATGTTAGCAGCTGGAGAGGCTCTATGTCTTGACTCATTAATTCAGTGTGTTACCAAATGGTAATAATCTATTCAATCATTTTTTTGCACTTATTAGAAAATGCACATGGAGATGCTTTTGTAAATACATCATTCCTCTTGTCTACTATTAGCTTGTAAGGCAGAAGTCTGTAATCATTACGGTGATTGGATTCTCTGCCACATGACTATGCTGTACCATTTACTCCTACCAACTGAAGCTTGCAAAGAGAGAGCAGGAAATTGCTAGACTCTTAGGGAATTATTCAAAAAGCAAACCTGTTTATTTCTTCCTTGGTGTTGAATAAGGGGAAAATGCATGAGTAAGTATAGAACTGAAGGCTGATGAACACTGTGGGAGGCTTAAGGAAGGGCCTGGGGCATGACAGCCATGCCTGGATTTCACAGCCATGGTCAGCATGGGCACAGGAAGGCAGGAGAGACATGCCCAGGAGTCACCCTTGCAGGTTCTCCCCGCTGTCTGGATTGCATACCACAAGGGGGAAGTGATGAATGAGTCCCTCTACACCAGAATGAGGGGAATAGCATTCCTGCTCCTAGCCTCAAAGGCAAGGATACATCTGTAATTTGCCTCCCAACATGGTACAGAAATGTTAAAGCTGCTGGGTTGTGACTGGACCTGGCAACACAGGCTCTAAAAGCTATTTCTTGAAAAAATGATGCACCATCAGAAAAGTGATTTTTAGGCTTTTTTTAAAAAAAAAAGTTGCACGTACTTCTGTGAATTTAAAATAAGCCTTCTCCACTGAAAAATGCACATTGGAATACACAAACCATTTTGTATTCTATTTCAAAGTTCTCACATATCCCTGCAGCCTAGTCATAAATAGGCACTAGAGCAACACATTCGCAACCTTGGCTATACATTGAAGTCATCTGTAGAATCTAAAAATACTGATGACTGGGTCCCACCCAGTATATCATCAGGGACCATTAGAAAATCACATAGGTCGGGCGCGGTGGCTCACGCCTATAATCCCAGCACTTTGGGAGGCCGAGGCGGGTGGATCACGAGGTCAAGAGATCGAGACCATCCTGGTCAACATAGTGAAACCCCGTCTCTACTAAAAGTACAAAAAAAAAAAATGAGTTGGGCATGGTGGCGCACACCTGTAGTCCCAGCTACTCAGGAGGCTGAGGCAGGAGAATGGTTTGAACCCAGGAGACGGAGGTTGCGGTGAGCGGAGATTGTGCCATTGCACTACAACCTGGGTAAGAAGAGCGAAACTCCGTCTCAAAAAAAAAAAAAAGTCACATAATATTTTATGGGATGGCAAGAATCAGAGTTTTCAAGGACGAGAATCTCAGTAACTCCAGTGAGAGGCTGTCTCCACCAGATAGAATATCTACTACATTCTCCAAACTCACGTTTTCCCTTGGCATCAAGCAGACTAAGAAAGCACTGTTGAGTCGTGCCTCAGAAGCTGAGTGATACTAGCCCCTGAGAGTGGAAAACATCTTCAAATAATTAGCCATATTATCAAGTATGTGAAGAATTTTTGAGATGCCACTTGTCTTTACAGAGAACGAAGTACACATATATCATCTTGAAGTTCTTTCAAAAATCAGGAATAACATCTTGACTTTCAACTGGAAGTTAGGCACACAGGCCATTTTTAATGACACAGGAGTAATGAGGGCAAGTGGCTAGCCTAGTGCCTTTCACTCAGAAGAGAGCTTGTGCAAACATTTGCTGAATATATGTGGAGAGAAGTTGGCAAGAATATACATGGTGAATGAAAAAGCTGGTGAGACAGCGAGACACTAGGGAAACTGAGTGTATTAAAAAAACTTAAAGAGAACCACAATGTAGAATATATGAGTGGGAAGATGACCACATGTTCTCCCACACTGAAAAGTGACTTCCAGGAAGCTAGAAGCCTGTCTCCTTTCTTCTCCATGAGAAAGCCCAGCGCCCATCCTGATGCCTGGAACGTCGTGGACACACTACAAATATTGGTCAGCTCTATGAGCCAAAAGTTATCCAGTGGCCTTTTCTGCATCTTATTCTTTTGACAGGAGACAACATATTTTTAAATATTTAGAACTTGAAATATTTCAAATATACAGAAAATAGGATAACATACACCCACTTACTCTTTACCCAAATTTGACCAGGCTAACATTGCCTTTTCTACATTTTTGAGTCTAATAGTAAGTGCCATTTCATGTCAAACAACCCCCAAAACATTAATAATAAACACGTCTTTGTGCTGACACTGTCATTATTCAAATTGAAGGTGAAGTAAAGAAATCGCTCTGAAAAATTTCCATGGCAGATGGGGAGATGAGCAAAATGAAACAATGGAAACAGTGGCCCAAATATGTTGTGTGTGTGTGTGTGTGTGTGTGTGTGTGTGCGCGCGCGCGCGCGCGCATATCTATAGATATGTTCTATTTAAATCAGTTTAAAGAAAGTAAAATGGCAGTTTGAGTGTGTTTACTTCATGGCTAGACTAATATATACTGTTCTTTCATATGGGAAATGGAGGAGGGGTGGGCATGTGCTTCCAGGCAAATACTTTTTTTTTCTTTTAATAGAGATGAGGTTTCACTCACCATGTTGGCCAGGCTGTTCTCCAACTCCTGACCTCAGGTGATCCACTCGCCTTGGCCTCCCAAAGTGCTGGGATTACAGGTGTGAGCCACCACACCCAGCCCAGGCAAAGAATTTTTAAATGCCACAGTCAGTCCCCTCAGTCTGTTTTTGTTTTGTTTTTTTTTGTTTTTGTTTTTGAGACAGAGTTTTGCTCTTGTTGCCCAGGCTGGAGTGCAATGGCGTGATCTTGGCTTACCACAACCTCCACCTCCCATGTTCAAGCAATCCTCCTGCCTCAGTCTCCTAAGTAGCTAGGCTTACAGGCATGCACCACCAAGTCTGGCTAATTTTGTATTTTTAGTAGAGACAGGGTTTCTCCACTTTGGTCAGGCTGGTCTCGAACTCCTGAACTCAGGTGATCCACCCGCCTGGACCTTCCAAAGTGCTGGGATTACAGGCGTGAGCCACCGCATCTGGCCAGTCTGGTTTTTTATTTAGCTGCCTGCCTACACCCCCTTCCTAGCCTCCTTTTTTCACCCCCTTGAGACTGTGTAACAATTACAGAGGCACTCACTGTAAGCTCTACACTGACCCAGAAAGGTCACCAGGTAAAATGAGGACCCCCAAACTGCAGCAAATACAAGGACTGAGCCTTTCAGCATCCCAGCTTCCAAGGGCCTTGGACTGAGAGGACATGATTAAGAAGTAATACCCTGGCTGGGCACGGTGGCTCACGCCTATAAGGCTGGTGACTCACTTGAGGTCAGGAATTTGAGACCTGCCTGGCTAACATGGTGAAACCCCGTCTCTACTAAAAGAAAAAAAATAGCTGCGCATGGTGGCGTGTGCCTGTAATCCCAGCTACTCGGGAGGTTGAGGCAGGAGAATCACTTGAACCTGGGAAGCAGAGGTTTTAGTCAGCCAAAATCACGCCATTGCACTCCAGCCTGGGTGACAGAGCCAGAGTCTGTCTCAAAAAAAATACTACTGCTACTAATAATACCCTCTTGCAAACTGAAAGCTGACTGACCTGCTTCTAAATTTCTAATCCCATCCTGAAAATGCAGCAAAAAGTTCATTAGAAAAAGTGAAAGAGGTGAGTATAACATGAAAACAGAGCCCAGGAGTCAGAAATCATTACTAGAAATCAGTCGCTGGGGATTTTCTGATTCAATTTCCCATGTGAGTCCTTACGGTGCTCTTTCACTTCTGCCCATTCTGTCTTCCCCAAGTAATTCTTCCTCCTGAAAGTCATTTTAGAGCCACTTGCTTACATTTGGAGCTGTTACATTGTCACTGAAACAAATGAGCATAATGGTTCCAAAACCATTATAGGCCATAAGAGTTCCTGGAAAGGTGAGAATAAATTTCATTAAAAGAACAGACTGCCTATAATCCCAGCACTTTGGAATGCCCAGGCGGGTGGATCCCTGAGGGTGCTGAATGCCTGTAATCCCAGCTACTCTGGAGGCTGAGGAAGAAGAATCGCTTGAACTCCCAGGAGGTAGAGGTTGCAGTGAGCCAAGATGGTGCCACTGCACTCCAGCCTGATGACAGAGTGAGACTTTGTCTTAAAAAAAAAGAACAGACTGTCTAAGTTGTATGTGGCTATTTCTATGAACTTCATATTTGCTTCTTGGTTAAAGTTTCCATTTTTGAAGCTGTGCTTTAGAAAGGAAGAAAGACAGCATCTGCCTACAGATGGAGTCAAGAAAATAATGCAGAAAACTAATGCTGAGTTGAAATTAATAGTAATGATATTAAGCAATGTGGATTTATAGTCATTCACAATGACACATATGTTTCTGATTTAAGTTCATTAAGACCATTTTGTTTCTCTTCTGCTACCACATGCGACCTCTTAAAAAGAAAAAGAAAATAGGTAGACTCTTTTGGAGGGATTCCAGATTTCGGTATTTGAATGTCAACACATAAGAAAAGTGCTGAATGCATGCTTTCACATGGCAATTGCATTTGTCAGCTGTTGTACTTACTACAGTTATTCAGACTGCTGTTCGGGTCACAGAGAGAGATACCACCACATGAATCAAGGCAGGGATTGTAGAGGCATCTTTGGTCTCCTTCTTGACATGAAGTCTGACCTACAGAAGGAGGAAAAGGCGCATTGGCTTTTATCATCTGTAAATTCCTTACCCAAGGATCCAGAGGATCAGGAATGTCTGGTGGAGCTGAGGAATAATGCAACTTTAATTTTTTCCAATTTCTCTCCAATTTCTCCAGCAGTATTGAATATATATTGAATAGGTGCTTTCTGGATTCGTTTTCCTGGCAACTAAATACAATCCAGGTATTCCAAAATAGGAATGAAGAAATAAGAGACAAACGACACTAAAAACAGGTGGTTGTGCATTTAATGGGAAAAAATAGTTCTTTCTTTTTACATAGGTGCCAATACTTGATTACAAAATAAAATTCAAGAGATTTGAGAGAGAACATTATAAAATCTTGAAATTCTGAATATTACTTGACTTTTTTTAAAGACTCATTTGCTCCCAATTCTAGTCTCCCTCAAAAAATAATTTCTCTAGTAATAAATAGGGCATCAACACCAATACGATAAGGACACTTTATCATAATACAAGTGTAACATAATGCAGTTTTTATCCATATTTTCAATATGTCTTGGAGAGTGTCATCAGCCTAGCTGTGATGACTTGAGAACTGGGTTTCTGGTTTCTAAGTGACTGACAGCAGCAATATCAGCGTTTGCCCTAATGGTTTTTCCTTAAGGTATGTAGAGAGGAAACTGCTTTTCCCATTGATTTCCTGGTCGTTTGTAGATTAAATGGATAGGGTAATAAATACTGCCTGTTCTAGCACTCCCCATTATGATCAATTACCTTCAGGCATGTCATCTGGAATCTAGACAACCTTGCAAGGCACTTTTAAGTATGAATAATAGTACGTGTGTATATATAATCACTCTTATCTATAATTCTAAGACAATGTTTATTATACTGGAATATTTATCCTTTCTAGTACCACTGACATGGAAATTAATATATCACAGCCTTGCAGAAAAGAGCTGTCTCTCTTTTTTTGTTTTTTAATGTCAGCAGGGTCAAAATTTTTTCTCAAAGAAAACCTAAACAATTTTGGTGAGTTTAGGCTCTTGAGGAGATTTTATTGACATCATGCATTCATTATTTTGGCAAATATTAAGTGTCTCCCATGTGACAATCTATGTGACAAGCTAGGCACTGAACATTAAAAGATAAAAGGGCATGATACCCCCTGGGAAGTGGTTTGTGCTCTGATAGAGGTATCAACCTGAACAAAACCTTCTGATGCTGTGTGATCACTGCTTTATGGATAAAAATATTTATTTTTATTTATTTTTTTCATCGAGATGGGGGTCTCACTATATTGTCCAGGTTGGTCTCAAACTCCCGGTCTCAAGTAATTCTCCTGCCTTGGCCACCCAAAGTGCTGAGATTACAGGCATGTGCTACTGTGCCCAGCTAAAATACAGTTAAAGAGCAATAGAAGCCAACGAGACCAGCATGGGGAAGTTTCTCAAAGGACTTTTCAACATCATGGTAAGAGGAAAGGGTGGGTTTTCCAAGCCGAGAAGCAGCACATGCAAAGGCCTGGAATAGGGAGGTGCACAGGTCAAGTCACTGGAGCTTCAACCACTCAGAAAGAGGGTCAGAGAGACTAGACAGGTAGGCAGGGGCAGAGTCTGAAGAGTTTCAAAGGCCTAACTCTTCAGCAAGACCCTAAGTCTCAGAAGAAGCAGGTCCCACTTTCCTTCCCAGCCCTGTCTAGCAGAATAAGCCTGCAACCCATCCTGACAATTACACAGTGTTGAGTACCAGGCTCCCCTTTGTTCTCAGCTCTGTAATCACAATGGCCTGCCTTCTCTCATGGTCCTCCCATACACCCTTGCACCTTCCCACCTCAGAATTTTGGTCAAGCGGTGCCTTGTGTCTCAATTGCCTCTTCAAGTCCTACTCTTCTCAGTTATCCCCACTCATCCATCAGGCCTAAGCTCCAGGATCTCTTCCTCAGGGAAGCTTTGTTCCGAGGCCCTTTACCAGGGCATACACACTATTAATGGCATCCAAGCACCCTGAATTTTCCTTCTTAGTCTCTCTTGCTGTCTGATTAGACACTGATTTGCATAATAATTCGTAGCACGCCTATGTCCCCCAAGAGTCTGTAAGCTCCATCAGCTGTTTTGCTTGCTACTGAATTCCCAGGGGATGGCCACATATAAACACCACAATATGCATTTTTTAAGTTGAATTCGTAAGAGTGAACAATATAAAGATACTACAATTTTACTTTTAAATCTGTTTTATCATACTACTTTCTTACATCTCACACATGTAAGGAAATATTCTACAAAACCTGCCATTTCATCATAAAAAATGCAAAATTATTTCAGAGTTGAATTATCTAGAAAGAAGAGTTTAATAAAGGATTTCCTTCTGAATTTAAAAACTAGTAAAACAAAGCACTCTTTATATATTATTTTTATGTAATAAGTCTATGATTGAAAAGCTCTCCCTTTAGGTCTTGGGCACTTTTCCATTAAAGTTATTCTAATGATCAATATGTATTACAACTAAACGAATGTATCTATAGGTGACAGTCTCATTGGCTGATTATGAATATACACAGCCCAAGCTATACTTTAATGTAATAGTCATGTAATAAAAGCTCACATATATTGAGTTTTCACTATGTGCCAACACTATGAGGTAGTTATCACTATTCTTAGTGGACAGAAACACAAGCTGCGACCTAAAAGGGGTGTAAGTATCTTGCCAAAAGTCACCATATAGTATGTAGCAGATCGAGGCTTGATCCCAGGTATCAGGGCTGCAACAACCAGGTTCTTAACAACTAGGCTGTGCCTGTGCAGTAAAAACTAATGGGATTTTTTTAGTCCACAGATATCCTCACCCAGCCCCTACTGTGAGGCTTCCACAAACACTGGAGCTTAAAACAATCTGCGTAGAACTTTCTTTTCTGACAGAAATGGTTACAATTAAAAAACAATTTATTGGCTCTTTTTGAGAGTCACACACAGATATTAAATCCTTTTAAAGTGTATTGCTTGGTAATAAGAGGCACTAAACTGCTTCTCTGCACATGATTATTTTAAGAAGTCATTACATTTCCTTTCAGAAACCAATTTCTTCTCACTGGAATCTAATCTAATTTAATTGGATGCTATACACTAAACTTCTCTCTTTATCTCGACTTTCCCCATCAAACAGTTAAGTGAATCTGACTGTGCTGTTCAGGTGTCTCACCCGCCCCCTTCACCCTGAGGAATGATTTTCAGTGTAAGTTGCTTGAGAATTATGTTTAGCACAAGAAAGTGTTTCCTGGCTGATGAGGGCTGTGAGGCTCTCTGCGTTGGCAATCTGGGATTATCTATATGGGAATCCTACTTAAGCAGCTTCAAATGTTTTACTTTGTTCCCAAGGAGAGGACCAGCAGTAAAGGCATGTTCTGGGGTGGGGGGACACACTTACTGCCACTGCAGTTCTCCTCATCACTCCCATCCTTGCAGTCCTCGTCGCCATCACATTGAAACGTGCTGGGGATGCACTGTCCATTTCTGCATTCCACCAGACCCTGGCTATGACAGGCTAGGAAGGGTCAGAATGATATTCACTTTATTTATTAATTCTTCTGTCAGTCTGCACATCAAATAAACAATAGCCATTTATCAGGCATCACTAAGAAACAGGGTGTTCTGCATACACAAATGAACATATCATTGATTTCATTTCTAGAATTTTTCCCACCTCATTAAACAACACTTACCAAAAATTAACTTTTTCTTGAGAACTGCATGATTGTTTTTAGTGATGGAAGTATCATGCTCCTACTTACTAATAAAAATGGCAATCTGTAAAGGGTTCTTTTTTGGCAAGAGCTGTGCTAACTGCATTGTATATAATATAATCTCAAATTCTCACATAAACCTTGTAAAGTAGATACTATCATCCTTGTTTTAGAGCTGAAAAACTAAAGTTTAGAGAGTATACTGCTTGTCTCAAAGTCCCATGGCTAAGAGCTCAGCCAGAATGTGAAGGCAAGCTTTTTGGACTCCAAGCCCAAATATTTCATGATTTATCTACTTGACCTCAAAAGCCAACAAAATGATGTATGGGAAAGAACTCGCAGAGTAACTAACACATAATAAACACTTTAACACTTGTTTATGACAACTGATATTTGAAAGGAATGACCTAATGTCCATTAACCTTCCAATTTCTATCAGTTCTCTAAATTCTATACCTATTGTCTTTTTTGGGGGGGTGGGGGAAGCAGAGTCTTAATCTGTTTCCCAGGCTGGAGTGTAGTGGCACAATCTCTGCTCACTGCAGCCTCAGCCTCCCAGGTTCAAGCGATTCTCCTGCTTCCGCCTCCCAAGTAGCTGGAACTGTAGGCACCATACCCAACTAATTTTTGTATTTTTAGTAGAGACAGGGTTTCACCATGTTGCCCAGGCTGGTCTCAAACTCCTGACCTTGTGATCCACCCATCTCAGCCTCCCAAAGTGCTCAGATTACAGGTGTGAGCCACCACACCTGGCCTATCATGCACTCTCTGTGTCACTGTCTGGACATTAAAGGCTCTCTTCTTGCTGATGATTCTTTCCATGTTCTTCCACAAATGGCCCCTGAGAACATGTTAGGGCACTCCTACAGGGAACTGAACTACTCATATATTGTGTGCAGAAGGAAGGTTTCTCAGTCTGTGGGAAGAGCATCACCTTTGACAAAGTCATAGAAGCATAAAAGAGACATATGGAGCAATGAGAGAGAAAACAGACGCCCACTTGGCCAGATCAGCCAAATGATGCTTGGAGTTTTGGGAGGAAAGGTGTGGAAGTCACATGCAGTCCATTGCTATTGTCATCCCACCACTCAAAGATCTTTACAGGCTAGAACCAAAGTATCAGAATCTTTCCCTTGGAATGCTGCGTATATAGTGAGTCTTAAGTATAGAAGTTAACATTGAGCACAGCCCAAACAATCAGAAATGGAAAAATAAGCAAAACAAACATCCTCAGAGCACTCACAGCAGTTGACCTCGTCAGACTTATCCACACAGTCGTGGTCACCATCACACACCCACTCCATGGTGATGCAGCGCCCATCCCCACAGCGATGCTCTGTTGTGGGACTGCAATCTGGAGAAATGAAAACCATGAGGATGCAAAGAACCAGTGTGACAAACAGGCAGGATTGTATGGCTCCCGGTTCCTGTTGAAGAGAGTCTGTTCCAATGGTTCCAATACCTTTAATAACATTTCTACAATAGGTCTGGCCCAATTAAAATGCCATGCCCTCTCCACACATGTGCCCCACTGACCACCATCACGGTGAGGTAAGATGCGTCTGTTTTTCAGATAAGTAACACTACCCTAGTTGTCTCAGGACCCATGGTTTGTTCTTTGTTTTGAGATGGAGTCTCCCCCTGTTGCCAGGCTGGAGTGCAGCGGCACAATCTCAGCTCACTGCAACCTCCACCTCCTGGTTCAAGCAGTTCTCCTGCCTCAGCTTCCCAAGTAGCTGGGACTACAGGTGTGTGCCACCATGCCCAGCTAATTTTATTTTATTTTTTTCAGTAGAGACAGGGTTTCATCATGTTGACCAGGATGGTAGAATGGTCTTGAACTCCTGACCTCAGGTGATTGCCTATGTCGGCCTCCCAAAGTGCTGAAATTACAGGAGTGAGCCACCACACCTGGCCAATTTGTTCTTATTGTTGTTGGCTTTTGTTTTCTTTAGTCGTCATTTTATTTCCTTATGAAAAATTTATGGTTTCTACCCTGGTAAGAAAAACAGAACTGTGATTTGTGTTTCACGAAGCTAGCGGATTTGATGTTATCTGTAACAGTTCTCTCACATTTCTGGGAATTATAACTTACCTGTCTGGCAAACTGGGAAAGCAAGTGTCTCCTTGTCATCTCTCCTGATGCTAAGCTCAAGCTTTTAATTAAATTATCTTTTTTTTTTTTTTTTTTTTTTTTTTTTTTTTGAGACAGGGTCTCTCTCTGTTTCCCAGGCTGGAGTGCAGTGTTGTGATCATAGCTCACACAGCTCACTGCAGCCTTAACCTTCTAGGATCAGGTGATCCTCCCACCTCAGCCTCTCAAGTAGTTGAGACTACAAGGACATGCCAGCATGCCCGGCCTTCTATCCAAAAGAGCCACTGGGTAAGCAATGGGAAATATGTATGTTATTTTCATGATTCTTTTTAGCCTGGACTTCATGTCCCAATTTATATATCACTGAAAAAGAACTGAGCGGTAAGTTCCCTCTCACAAAGGGCAGAATCCACAGGGTGCTTTGCCATGAGAAGTGGTAAACCCTGAATATAAGCAGCGTTTTGGAAGATGTATGTGATTTCATGAATAACAGATTCGATGAGAAGGTGTAATGAGTCTAGTAATAGTGCCATGGTCGTAGACAGACTTCTGGAGTGACCGCAGATCTGAAAGGGTGTTTTGGGTCAATAAAGCAAAGTATGAGAAGGACATGGGTTAGAGAAAAGAAGAAAAGCAAAAGAGGTGTTTAGCAGGAACCAGAGGAGCACAGGGGGCCAGGGCAGAGGCTGGTCTGAAGGAAATTGGTAATTATTGCTGTTAGATGGAGACAACTGGCATCCAGACACACAAACTTCACAACTGCCTGCTGTCTTCAGAGGAATTATGTCACCCGTTAAGACCATTCTTCCTCACATGCTACCTACACTCTGGCCCTCTCTACTAACCTATCCAACTACCAACCTACACTCACTCCTTTTCAATTCCCTGCATTTTCCTAGTTATCTCATTGGTAAAGAGAAGGGTTGAATCTGATGAACTCTATGGCCTCCTGCAACTATCATTTCTGTGATGTATATAATTACAATTTCCCCTCGTCCTTTGTCTCAAGACTAGTCAGTCCCAGGAGATAACCCACATCTGAATGTAGATTAGTACAGCCATTATGGAAAATAGTATGGAGGTTCTTGAGAAAACTACAAACAGAACTTCCATATGACCCAGCAATCCCACTTCTGGATATGTATCCAAGGGAAAGAAAATCAGTATAATCAAACAGACACCGGCACCCCCAAGTTCACTGCAGCACTGCTCACAATAACGATGATATGGAATCAATTTGTGCCAATCAAAAAACGAGTGGAAAAAGAAAATATGGTACGTCTACACAATGGAATACTATTCAGCCATGCCAAAAGAATGAAATACAGTTATTCGTAGCAACATGGATGAGCCTGGAGGACATTATGTAAAGTGAAATAAGCCAGGCATAGAAACACAAATACCACAGGCCCTTACTCATATGCAGAGTTGATCTCATAGAAGCAGAGAGTAGAACAGTAGTTACTGGAGGCCAGAAGGGTATGGAGGAGGAGGGATAAAGAGAGATTGCTTAACTGATACAAAATTACAGCTAGATAGGAGGAACAAACTGTAGGCTTTTATAGCACTGGATGGTGACTATAGTTAATGACAATTTATTGTATATTTTCAAATAACTAAATGAGAAGATTTTGAATGTTCCTAATACAAAGAAATGATAAATGTTTGAGGCGATGGATATGCTAATTACCCGGATTTGATCATTATATATATTATACACGTATTAGAATATCATGTTGTATTCAGTAAATGTGTACAACTACTATGAGTCAGTCAAAAATAAAATAAAAATAAACTGTTACCAGAAAAAAACAATAACCACATCTATGTAGTCACCCAGGAATGGTCTGTACATACACATTTAAAAATATTTTTACAGATACAGCAAGTGGCAGCTAGACGGTGCTCCTAGAAGCCACCAGGTTTCCCAGCATGGAGTTATTCCCAACATTCATGATTCCAACGCATTCCTCTGATGATACCCCTGATCTTTTCGAAACATTTATTTTGATATTATCTAATGCTGGACATTGTCTCAAATCATTTGTCCAGGGCATATCCTCATCCCAGTTTGCCCTTTTGTTCATGTTGCAAAGTTCCTACATCACTCAAAAATATACTGCCTAAAAATTCTGAAGCTAGTCACAAAGCCAAAAAAGTAAATGAGCAACAGGAATTTTGCTGATTTTAATTCATGAGATGGCATTCAGAATTGAACATGACTCTTTAAAAATTAGGTTTATTCATTAAAAGATAAGCTCAGCATTTGTACACAAAACAAAGGTGTCATCCTAACCCTGGGTGTAGCTGCTACAAAGGTGTTCCTTGTACTATTTGGGGATTAAATAAAAGGGGGGACTTTGGTCACATGTAATAAGGGAACCAGGTACAGACAATATATCTGCCCTCAAAGTTTGCTTAAGGGCCCAAAATCTAACATAAGCCACTGGCTCTAACCAGAGGAGAACAGTACACATTAGAGGAGAGGAAAAAAACTATTAAAGCATTAACAACCTTTACCAGTCTTCCCATCCTATTTCTTAAACATTTTCTTAATACAGTTATTTATCTATTATATTTACACATAAGACATTACTGAGGACAGTGAATGAGCAAACTTCCTCCTTCTAAAAAACCAGAAACCAATCATTTTGTAATCTAAACTGCTAATTGTATTAACATATAGTGAACTACAAATTCTTGGTTATAAATTTCTGTGATTTTTAATTAAAACCTTTGGGGAAACAATACTACTTACCACAGTTTTGCTCATCACTCAAATCCCCACAGTCATCATATCCATCACATACAAGGCTGTAATTAAGGCACTTGCCTGTGTGACAGTGAAACAGATTCTCACTGCAGTCTGTAAATAAAAGAAGCCACCAATGTGTCATCAGAGCTGTACAGAATGCTATTGTAGTACAATATTTAACAAAAGCCAATCATGGAAGAGATACCTAATGGTAACCTGGTCCACACCTATTGTTTTATAGGTGAGGAGAAGGTGGCACAAAGAGATACTATGACTTGTTCAAGGCCACTTAACAAGTGCTGCAGAACCAGGAATAGGACCCTCTGGCTCCCAAGCCAAGTGATTTTATCACTTTCTGATGTGTTTCTCTGACTTCCATTTTATGTCACCTGAAAGATCCTTGATTGTCAAAGATGAGAAAAGACATTCTCAATTCACCATCATTCCTAATGAAGTTCCTGTTCATGCAGAATAGACTTCAGTGACTCTTACGTTTTATTTAGAGTTGAAAGTCCAGGTTTGCCAGTGGTAAATATAAACATAACAAATAAAATAAGTCATTTAGATTATAGAGTTGTTATTTCCTTTCACATAAACATTACTGCTAAAGCCAATTGAATGTTTCATAATGTGATCCTCAAATAAGCAAGTACTCTCCAAAGACTACAATGGAAAAATGAGAAGTGGTATGTAATCTCAGGACGCTCATAGTTTAATGTTGAAATACGCAATATTCAGAGGAAATGCTTTTCTGATTTTATAAGAAAATAAAGTCTTGTCCTTGGGTAAACCAGAACTCCTATCCAGGTTCTTCCATCTACTAGCTGTGGGACTTTTAGTGTGTTATTGGTAATTCAAGTGTAGGAGTCTATGAACTGAACTATGAAATTGGAACAAAATCAACCACTTACTAGGGTTTGAAAGAAGAGTTTAATAAAATAGTGTGTGTAAGACAATTCAATGGAAATAGAATGCTCTTTTCAACAAATGGTATTGGGACAATGAAGGAGATAAGTCAGGGTTGTGGAAAAATTAGAAAGAGGCAAATCTTCTTGGAAGGCTGGAAGGTTTTGCAAAAGCCTTGGGAGGAAGTTAGGGCCTAATCTTCTTACCATGAGCTAACAGCAGAGAACAGATAAAAAGGGAAGGTAGGAGTGTTTATCTAAATAGCTTGTTTACTCATGTGGTCCTAAGAATAATCCTTGATCTTTGATAGGTGCATAACTGCTCACCACTCAGGGGGTCAGCAATGTGGTTTTTTTTTTTTTTTAATTGTTTTGTTTTTACAAAAAATACCTAATTTTTATTTTTAATATATATTTTGTTGCACTTTAGGTTCTGGGGTACATGTGCAAAACATGCAGGATTATTGCATAGGTACACACATGGCAATGTGGTTTGCTGCCTCAATCCTCCCATCACCTATATCTGGCATTTCTCCCCGTTATCCCTCCCCGACCTCCTTACCCCATGCTGTCCCTCCCTTATTCCCCAACAACAGACCCCAGTTTGTGGTGGTCCCCTCCCTGTGTCCATGTGTTCTCATTGTTCAACACCCATCTATGAGTGACAACATGTTATGTTTGTTTTTCTGTTCTTGAGTGAGTTTGCTGAGAATGATGGTTTCCAGATTCATCCATGTACCTACAAAGGACACAAACTCATGATTTTTTATGGCTGCATAGTATTCTATGGTGTATATGTTCCACATTTTCCTTGTCCAGACTATCATCAGTGGGTATTTGGGTTGGTTCTGGGTCTTTGCTATTGTAAACATTGCCACAATGAACATACATATGCATGTGTCTTTATAATAGAAAGATTTATAATCCTCTGGGTATATACCCAGTAATGGGATTACTGGGTCAAATGGAATTTCTATTTCTAGGTCCTTGAGGAATCACCACACTGTCTTCCACAATGGTTGAACTAGTTTACACCCCCACCAACCATGTAAAAGTGTTCCTATTTTTCCACATCCTCTCCAGCATCTGTTGTCTCCAGAATTTTTAATGATTGCTATTCTAACTGGCATGAGATGGTATCTCAATGTGGTTTTGATTTGCATTTCTCTAATGACCAGTGATGATGAGAATTTTTTCACATGTTTGTTGTCCTCATTTATGTCTTCTTTTGAAAAGTGGCTGTTCGTATCCTTATATCCTTTGCCCACTTTTGAATGAGTTTATTTGTTTTTTTCTTGTAAATCTGTTTTAGTTCTTTGTAGATTCTGGATATGAGCCCTTTGTCCGATGGCTAGATTGCAAAAATTTTTTCCCATTCTGTTGGTTGCCAGTTCACTCTAATGATTGTGTCTTTTGCTGTACAGAAGCTCTGGAGTTTAATTGGATCGCATTTGTCTATTTTGGCTTTTGTTGCCAATGCTTTTGGTGTTTTAGTCATGAAGTCCTTGCCTATGCCTATGTCCTTAATGGTTTTGCCTAGGTTTTCTTCTAGGGTTTTTATGATATTAAGCCTTATGTTTAAGTCTTTAATCCATCTGGAGTTAATTTTAGTGTAAGGTGTCAGGAAGGGGTCCCATTTCTGCTTTCTGCACATGGCTAGCCAGTTTTCCCAATACCACTTATTAAACAGGGAATTCTTTCTCCATTGCTTGTTTTTGTCACGTTTGACAAAGATCAGATGGTTTTAGATGCATGGCATTGCCTCCAAGGCCTCTGTTCTGTTCCATTGTTCAATATCTCTGTTTTGGTGCCAGTACTATGCCATTTTTATTATAGCCTTATAGCATAGTTTGAAGTCAGGTAGCATGATGCCTCCAGCTTTGTTCTTTTTGCTTACGATTGTCTTGGCTATGGGGGCTCTCTTTTGGTCCCATATGAAGTTTAAGGTGGTGTTTTCCAGTTCTCTGAATAGAGTCCTAGGTAGTTTGATGGGGATAGCATTGTATCTATATATTACTCTGGGCAGTATGGCCATTTTCATGATATCGATTCTTCCCAACCATGAGCATGGAATGTTTTCCATCTGTTTGTGTTCTCTCTTACTTCCTTGAGCAGTGGTTTGTAGTTCTCCTTGAAGAGGTTCTTTACATCCTTTGGTAGTTGTATTCCTAGGTATTTTATTCTCTTTGTAGCAACTCTGGGAGTTTGCTCATGATTTGGCCCTCTGTTAGTCTGTTATTGGTGTATAGGAATGCTTGTGATTTCTGCACATTGATTTTGTATCCTGAGACTTTGCTGAAGTTGCTTATCAGTTTCAGGAGATTTGGGGCTGAGACAATGGGGTCTTCTAAATATACAATCATGTCGTCTACAAACAGAGAAAGTTTGACTTCCTCCTTTCCTAATTGAATACACTTTATTTCTTTTTCTTGCCTGATTGCTCTGGCTAGAACTTCTTCCAATACTATATTGAATAGGAGTGGTGGGAGAGGGCATCCTTGTCTAGTGCTAAATTTCAAAGGGAATGCTTCCAGTTTTTGGCCATTCAGTATGATATTGACTTTGGGTTTTTCATAAATAGCTTTTATTATTTTCAGATACATGCCATCGATATCTAGTATACTGAGAGTTTCTAGAATAAAGGGCTGTTGAATTTTGTTGAAGGCCTTCTCTGCATCTATTGAGATAATCATGTGGTTTTTGTCTTTGATTCTGTTTATGTGGTGGATTACATTTATAGACTTGAGTATGTTGAACCAGCCTTGCGTCCCCAGGATGAATCCTACTTGATCATGATGGATAAGCTTTGTGATGTGCTGTTGCAATTGGTTTGCCAGTATTTTATTGAAGATTTTTGCATCTATATTCATCATGGATATTGGCCTGAAGTCTTCTTTTTTTATTGAGTCTCTGTCGGGTTTTGGATGGTATTGGTCTCATAAAATGATTCGATAAGGATACTCTCTTTTTGTTTTGTTTGGAATAGCTTCAGAAGGAGTGTTACCAACTCCTCTTTGATATCTCATAGAATTTGGCTGTGAACCCATCTGGACCTGGGCTTTTTTTGGTTGGTAGGCTATTAATTGCTGCCTTGACTTCAGCCCTTGTTATTGGTCTATTCAGGATTTCAACTTCTTCCTCGTTTAGGCATGGGAGGGTGCATGTGTCCAGGAATTTATCCATTTCTTTCAGGTTTACTGGTTTATGTGCATAGAGTTGTTTGTAGTAATCTCTGATGGTAGTTTGTATTTCTGTAGGATCGGTGGTTATAACCCCTTCATCATTTTTATTGCATCTATTTGATTCTTCTCTCTTTTCTTTTTTATTAATCTGGCTAGTGGTCTGTCTATTTTGTTGATCTTTTCAAAAAACCAGCTGCTGGATTTACTGATTTTTTGAAAGTATTTTTGTCTCTCTATCTCCTTCAGTTCTGCTCTGATCTTAGTTATTTCTTGTCTTCTGCTAGCTTTTGAGGTTTTTTTATCTTGCTCCTCTAGCCTTTTCGATTTTAATGATAGGGTGTCGATTTTAGATCTTTCCTTGCTTCTCATGTGGGCATTTATTGCTATAAATTTCCCTCTAGACACTGCTTTAAATGTGTCCCAGAGGTTCTGGTACATTGTGTTTTCATTCTTGTTGGTTTCAAAGAACATCTTTATTTCTGCCTTCATTTCATTGTTTATCCAGTCAACATTCATGAGCCAGTTGTTCAGTTTCCATGAAGTTGTATGGTTCTGAGTTAGTTTATTGATCCTGAGTTCTAATTTGATTGCACTGTGGTCTGAGAGACTGTTTGTTATGATTTCTGTTCTTTTGCATTTGCTGAGGAGTGATTTACTTCCAATTATTGGTCAATTTTAGAGTAGGTGTGATGTGGTGCTGAGAAGAATGTATTGGATTCTTCTTCAATGCTGTGGATTTGGGGTGGAGAATTCTGTACATGTCTATTAGGTTTGCGTGGTCTGGATATGAGTTCAAGTCCTGGATATCCTTGTTAATTTTCTGTCTCATTCATTGTCTAATATTGACAATGGGGTGTTAAAGCCTCCCACTATTATTGTCTATTATTGTATGGGAGTCTACGTCTCTTTGTAGGTCATTAAGAACTTGCTTTATGTATCTGGGTGTTCCCATATTGGGTGCATATATACTTAGGATCATCAGCTCTTCTTGTTACATTGACCCTTTTACCATTATGTAATGCCCTTCTTTGTCTCTTTTAATCTTTGTTGGTTTAAAGCCTATTTTATCAGAGACTAGGATTGCAACTCCTGCTATTTTTGCTCTCCATTTGCTTGGTAAATCTTCCTCCATCCCTTTATTTTGAGACTATGTGTATCCTTGCATGTGGGATGGGTTTCCGGAATACAGCATACTAATTGGTTTTGACATTTTAATCCAATTTGCCAGTCTGCGTCTTTTGATTGGGGCATTTACCCCATTTACATTTAAGGTTAATATTGTTATCTGTGAATTTGATCCTGCCATTTTGATGCTAGCTGGTTGTTTTGCCCATTAGTTAATGCAGTTTCTTCATTGTGTCAATGCTTTTTACCATTTGGTATGTTTTTGGAGTGGCTGGTACTGATTGTTCCTTTCCTTGTTTAGTGCTTCTTTCAGGAGCTCTTGTAAGGCAGGCCTGGTGGTGATGAAATCTCTCAGCAATTGCTTGTTTGTAAAGGATTTTATTTATCCTTCACTTATGAAGCTTAGTTTGGCTGGATATGAAATTCTAGATTGAAAGTTCTTTTCTTTAATGATATTGAATATTGGCCCCCACTCTCTTCTGGCTTGTAGGGTTTCTGCCAAGAGATCCACTGTGAGTCTAATGGGCTTCCCTTTGTGGGTAACCCAACCTTTCTCTCTGGGTGCCCTTAGCATTTTTTCCTTTGTTTCAACCCTGGTGAATCTGATGATTATGTGCCTTGGGGTTGCTCTTCATGAGGAATATCTTTGTGGTGTTCTCTGTATTTCCTGGACTTGAATGGTGGCCTGCCTTGCTAGTTTGGGGAAGTTTTCCTGGGTAATATCCTGAAGAGTGTTTTCCAGCTTGGATTCATTCTCTCCATCACATTCCGGTACACCTACCAAATGTAGATTAGGTCTTTTCACATAATCCCATATTTCTTTGAGGCTTTGTTCATTTCTTTTCACTGTTTTATCTAATCTTGCCTTCTTGTTTTATTTCATTGAGTTGATCTTCAATCTCTGATATCCTTTCTTCTGCTTGGTCGATTCAGCTATTGAAATTTGTGTGTTCTTTGTGAAGTTCTCATGCTGTGTTTTTCAGCTCCATTAAATCATTTATATTCTTCTTTAAACTGTTTATTCTCATTAGCATTCCATCAAACCTTTTTTCAAGGTTCTTAGTTTCTTTGCATTGGGTTAGAATATGTTCTTTTAGTTCAGAGAAGTTTGTTATTACCCACTTTCTGAAGCCTGTTTCTGTCAATTCATCAGGCTCATTCGCCATCCAGCCTTTTTCCTTTGCTGATGATGAGTTGTGATCCCTGGGAGAAGGAGAGGCATTCTGATTTTGGGTGTTTTCATCCCTTTTACGCTGATTTCTTCCCATCTTTGTGAATTTATCTACCTGTGTTCTTTGTAGTTGTTGACTTTCAGATGGGTTCTCTGAATGGACATCCTTTTTGTTGATGATGAATTTATTTTTTTCTGTTTTTCAGTTTTCCTTCTAACAGATCCCCTACTTGCCTGGAGATCATCTGCAGCAGCTGCAGAACAGTAAGTGTTGCTGCCAGTTTCTTCTTCTGTTATCTTTTTCCCAGAAAGATACCCAGCAGATGTCAGCCTGAGCTCTCCTTTATGAGGTGACTCTTTGGATATATGGGGGTCAGAGAGCTGCTTGAAGAGATAGTCTGTCCCTTATAGGAGCTCAAGTGCTGAGTTGTGAGCTCTGTTGTTCCATTCAGAGCTGCTGGGCAGGTACAGTTAAGTCTGCTGCAGTTGGAACTCATAACCACCTTTTTTCCCAGGTGCTCTGTCCTGGGAAGGCGGGGCTTTATTTATAAGTTCCTGATGTGTTCCTGCTTTTTTTCAGAGCTGCCCTGCCCAGCGAGGAGGTAGCCTAGTCACAGTCTGCCAGCAGAGGCTTTGCTGAGCTGGGTTGACAATGTTAATTACCCTCCAATGGTATTTACTTGAGACCTTTGTCATTTAATCTGTACCAAATAAATGCAAAGGCTGCAGGCTTATTGAGGCTGCTGCTGACTCTGGCAGGGGACCCTGGGCCAGAAACAGCCAAGCCTGTGTCAGAGTGAGTTTTTCATCTGTCACTAGGTCAGGGTCTATGGGTCAGACCCAGCAGGATAATACTTGAAAAATATTTGCAAATGATATATATGATAAAGAAATTTGGATATCCACAGTCTCTATAGAACTCATGTTCAACAATAAGATGAAAAACAATTCAATTACAATGGCCAAAAGACTTGAATAGAAAGTTTTCATGAAAGACATAATAATACAAGAAAAGGTGCTCAACATTATTAGTCATTAAGCAAAGGCAACAGTGGGAGCGAGAGGGTGGGGCAAAACAAAATTAAAAAAATAAGCTAAGGCAAATTAAAACTACAAGATGATATAACTACACATGCCTTAATATGGGTACAATGGAAAAGATAGATAATAGCAAGTACTGGTAAGGATTTTGAGAAAATGAATCTCATGGTGAGATTATAAATTAATAATGCCATCTTGGAAAACTGTTTGGCAGCTTCTTATGAAGGTAACTATAAACTTACCATACAATTAATTTGTGAATTTAACTCTTAGGAATCTACCCAAAAGAAATTAAACATATATCCACACAAAGATTAATATATAGATATTCACAGCAGCATTATTCATAAGACAAAAACTGAAAAAAAATCCAAATACCAACTGGAATCGACAAACAAAATGTAATGTACTCGTGTGGTGAAATACTACTCAGTGATTAAAAGGATGAAACTACCAATATATGTGACAGTGTGGATAAACCTCAAAAAGTTATGCTATGTGAAATAAATCAGATATGAAAACTACATATTATATTATTCATTTATGGAATTCCTTGAAAAAACAAATTTATAGAAACAGAAATCTGACAAGTAATTACAGTAGCTGAGGGATTCGAATTGGTGACTGACTACGAATGTGTGGGAGAGAAAATTTGGGGAGAGATGCAAACATTCTAGAACTGTATTGTGAGGATGGTCACATAACTCGGTAAGTTTACCAAAAATCAATAGATGAAATTTATAGGATGTAAGTTATACCTCAATAAAGCTGTAAAAATGTTTAAAATCGATATATGTAAAGAAACTTGCATTTCACAGAAACTAGATTTCTTAAATATATTTTTATTTTCCTTATTCAAAGTAAATTAACTGCAAAACAGTTTGCTTAAGGTTGTAGAAGGAATATGAAAAGTGGGCAGAATTTCAATAGGGTGGATGTAATGAAAAGGTTACCATATTTCAGGCAGAAGAAATAGCAAGAACAAAGTAAAGATGCAAGAAACTAGGGCACATTTGAAGATCAGTCTTCTTGGCTGATGAAGGCCAGAAATCAAGTAGTCAATGGTTCAGTCTTCTGAATTCCAGGTGATTATTTATCCTTGAGCCGCAGCCTGTATCTCATACAACCAGTGGCAGCCACCACTTTACTGTAAACGTCACACACTAGATGATGATTCATTATCCAAAGCCTTTGGCATTGATCATTTAAACCATTAGCGATGCCAAAATGTGACACTTATATATACATGAATCATAAATTTCTGTTTCAAAAAAGCACTCTTCCAAAAAGAAAAAAAAACTTCTTAACATTGCTAGAATTACATCATTTTAGGAATGGGATGGGCCTTTGAAATCACCTGTTGAGTGTCTTCATTAGGAAGGTGTGTATGTGCACAGGCACACGCATATATATGCATATGTCCACACTTATACCCATACAGAACTTTTAAGTACTCTTTATTTTTTGCTTCCCCCAGCCTGAATAATTTTCAAATAAGACCAGCTACCATAAGGGAAAATATAAGAACCAAGAAGTCCACACACTGGGGTCTGTTGTGGAGGGGTTAGGGGAGGGAAAGCAGAGGGTGGGGATAACATGGGGAGAAATGCCAGATATAGGTGACGGGGGACGGAGGCAGCAAACCACCTTGCCATGTAAGTACCTATGCAAGAACCCTGCATGATCTGCACATGTACCCCAGAACCTAAAGTACGATAAAATAAACATTAAGAAAGAAGTCCTAGCTATCACTTTGACAATGGTATTTTCTCCCATCCAGCGGAGGGCGCTATTTCCGCTGGATGGGAGAAAATACCATGTCAAAGTGATAGCTAGGACTTCTTTCTTAATGTTTATTTTATCGTACTTTAGGTTCTGGGGTACATGTGCAGATCATGCAGGGTTGTTGGTTCTCCTGCCCATAGGAAAGATATGGGGAATTTGTGCATCAAGATATATACACTACCTTGTGAAATTCTAAAAGATCTTCTTGATATTTCTGTCTTCATCTAAGTTACTCTCATGGGAAGTTTTGAGTCAACATGCTAGAATCAGCAATAGCCAGGGACATAAGCCTTCTCAATTTGACAAGCACTGCAAAGTACATGCATGCATTCACCCAGAGGACGGGGGACGCTGTTTCAGCATATTTTAAACCCTACGAATTAATTTATTTGTAAGCAGTACACTCACTTTTTTGGATGGTAGGACTACTAGGGAATCAAACACTCCTTTCAGAATCTGACAAACCCAAGAACACACCACAAATTTCTAAAAGTTTATTTGTCTTCTGTGAGACCCATTCCAGGACCCCTGGTAATTCATACTAAAACACTGCATTGGAGATATTTTTTAAATGAATGTTCTCATTTATTAAATTATTTTATAAATGGAGAGGATTCAGCTATTTTTTTAAAATCCTCATTGTTCCCCCAGGTGAGGATTCAACTTTCTACTATTATAATTAGCTTGGTTAGAAGCCATCAGAAGTGACATACAAAATGAGCTGCATTTGGAAAACAATTTGTTACCTCCCTAAGGTCTGCGTGATGAGTAAACACACAAAACCTTAACCAGAGGCACTGCAAAGCCAGAAATACATAGCAAATAGCAAAGATCACAGTGTCTCCTTTTATTGAAATAAATGTTTATTTGACCTGGAAAGGGATGTTGTCAGCGCAATATGGGGCCAGCAAATCAAAATTTGCAAAAGCTGCTTGCTGTGATTTTCTTGCTCAAAAACAAGCATAATTTTGCATGACCTAAGGTAGATGTTTTTCTAGATACACATTTTTTTCTTAAGGAAGGCTTGATACAAAATGTTTCTTCTGAAATTCTTGCATGTTAATATTGATTTCAGTTTGGTATCTCATACACACACTAATAATTGTTGTCTCTCAAAATTATCATTCAATTAAAGCAGAAAACTAACACACAGAAAGCTTTTTTCTCAAGGGCGTCTTTCAACTGTACAGTCTCTATGACTCTATGAGCATGAAAGTGTTGCCTCAACTCAAGATGCAAGTACGGATCCTCAGTTTCCACCCACAGAACATTAAAGACAGAAAGGACCAAAGGTTATTTCATCCAACCCTCTCATTCTGAGATGACCAGAGGAGTTATATGGTCTGTCCATGGTTGCTCAGCTAATTAACAGCAGAACCATGAGAAGAACCAGGATTTTGACTCTCTGAGTTCTTTCTCCTATTGACTTCTAGCTCTAGAAAAGGGTTTCTCAACTGCAGTATTACTGACCTTTCGGAAGGGGTAATTCTTTGTTGTTGGGGGCTGCCCTGGGCAGCGTAGTTTGTTTGGCAGCATCTCTAGCCTCTACCCACTAGATGCTAGTAGTACCTTCCTCCACCCCACAGTTGTGACAATAAAAAAAGTCTCCATGCATTGCAAAATGTCACCTAGAGAATTGAAAACCATGTCGCACAGTATACAAACATCACCTGAGTGTAAGGCCTAGCTTTAATCCCATCTTTTCCATCAGCTCTCTACACAATCCAGCTTCTAGTAATCCTACTCTTTTTACTAAAAGGACTCGTTGCTGCTACCTTTTTTTTATTGTTTACATACATTTTTTTTTTTTACTTTGTGATATTGCTTGTTTTATATTGTTTTAAAATACTATATTTAGGCCGGGCACAGTGGCCCACACCTATAATCCCAGCACTTTGTGAGGCCAAGACAGGCAGAGCACTTTGAGCTCAGGAGTTCGAGATCAGCCTGGTCAACATGGCAAAACCCTGTTTTTTTATATAAAATACAAAAATTAGGCCTGCCATGGTGGCTTACACCTGTAGCCCCAGTTACTCAGTAGGCTGAGGCTGGAGAATGGCTTCAGCTCAGGTAGTGGAGGCTGCAGTGAGCTGAGATCGCACCACTGCACTCCAGCCTGGGCGACAGAGCCAGATTCCATCTCAAAATAAAAAAACATATTTAATGGTTTCTATGTTTATATGTTAGTTCCCCAATTAGACTTAAAGCCTCGTAAAGAAAGAAACCATGTCTTAACAGTATCTTTCTATTTACTAATTATCTAGAACATGATTCACACAAGGTAGGAATTCAAGAATATTCAGTAGATTGATTCAGTATAATCAGATTGCCACTGTACAAAAAGGAAAGTTTGCAAACATATAATACTACTTCCATTAGCGTAGAGTGAGTTTTTTTTTTATTTTTATAATTTTGATGAAAATATTTCTAGCATTTACTTGCAGCCACATCTTGGTAGAAAGATTATTGTGGATACAGTCATTTCTGATGACTCAAACATCATTTGGAAAATCAATTGTGCTGTTTAGGCTGCCTCCATTCTCAAATAGCTTCACATGGTGCTGCTTTTAAAACTGTTATGCATATTTCAGTGTTTCTGTCTCCCTTACATGTATCAGCTAACATTTATCAGCTGTCCCCATGACTTCCAGTGATCATTCTCTGCACCTAGTAACGAGGTGCTGGGTAGAGAAGGAACAGCAAGATGACAACAGTGACAACAACAGTCACGAACACAAATCCTAGCGCTCTTTGAGACTTACTGCATGCCAGACATCGGTCTACATGCTTTATATTCAGTGAGTCATTATTGTGAACAATTTGAGAGATTTCACTATTTGTTGTTTCCATTGTACTACTGAAGAAACTGAGGCACAGAGAGGTTGAGTAACTTGCCTAAGTTATTAGAGGCACGAAATGGTAAGAACAAAACCTAAGGAGCCCGACTCAAGAACTTTTAGTGGTCATGACTACACTGTGCTACACTCGGCATATAATTAGATAATCACCAGCCTCAAAAATAAGTCAACCAATTTTACCCAAAATTCAGAGCAAATGATTTCCAAAAGTATTTGATGGTGGTTTTACGTGTCATAAAATGTGTGAACTTTGTGGCAGCTATTTCACTATGACAACGTTTTCCTTGAGTTGCTAATTTGTTTTTCAAATTAAGATATATTCATTTGCTAAGCACTGACTATGTCCCAGGTACTGTTCTAGGAGCTGGTTATAGGCTCAAAAGATTATAGACCCTCAACAACAAAAGAGACACCAGTCGCCTTCTAGCCTGGTGCTTCCAAGTCTGGCTGTCCCTTAGAATTACCTGGGGAGCTTTACAAAACTACTGCTGCCTGGTCCCCACCGCACACCAACTGAATCAAAATCTCCACAGGTGGGGCTTCCTGGGGAGGCCAGGGTTACTGAAGTGGTCTGCCTAAAGTCACAGAGGTAGACATTTCTAAAGTTTTCCTGATTTTTGAAAATTTTTCTACTACACCATAAAACTGTTTCAGGTATTTGGAAATCTTTTCATCCAACAAATAAGAAGAAATTGACAAATAAGACAAAACCGGTTAAGGGAGAAAGTCAGTAAGTAATCACAGATACCTGGAGTGCTCTGAAAGCCATAATACAGCAAAAACAGTCAAAATATTTTCCTGCAATATGAACCATCAGAGTATAATCTCACTAAATCTGAAATACTTTATGGACAAGGACAAGGACAAGTCAAAGGCAGCCCAGCTGACAGAAAACAGCATTAGATTTGGTACCACTTAAGACTGGGTTCAAATTTAGTAAATCATGGGCAAATTTATTCATTACCATAAGCCCCGTCTCTGCACCTGTATAAAAGCAGGTAGATAATACTTCCTGTGCTGGTAATTAAATCAAAGCATGTAGGTAAATGCTTCTAGCATAATTGATTAGGTAATTCACAAATTATAAGTCGCTTCTCTCCCTTCCTTTGAATCTGACTGAAAAGGAAATTAACAACTCAACAAACTACCCAGGTCACCTAATATGACCCATGTTTTATAAAAGCAGGCAAGTGCTTATCTAGAGATCATTTTTGCATCTAATCCACAGAAGCACAATCTCCTCTGGCAGTTCTCCTTGCCTTCCTGCCAGAACCTTAGGAACTAGGTATTTTCTTCTGCTCCTCACTGAGAATGCACAGCAAAACTTCCTTCTCCTGGGTATCTGTGGACTGCATTTACACTCTGATTCACACCCAAGCCCTAATTCAGACTTATACTATTCCTTCACCACAGGGTGGTGACATCAAGAGTGTGGCACCCTCCATAAACACTCATGCTGAAATGCCACAAGCACTGAACATTAAAGCTCAAAAGCAGATGTCCTTGTCAGGTCAAAAACAATTGCATATGAAGCCTTCAATGTCTGTGTTTTCATACAGAAGTTTTCTGAAGGGATATATTTCTTCAATGGACCAACCAGATCATTTTTGTGGTATATTCATGGGAAAAGTCCTTATCTATTTTCCTTAATAAATGCTTCAGCTCCTCAGACCTTGCAGAATAGTAACAGCTTCTTGTTCGGTTGTTGACTAGGAAAACTAACCCCTTCAAATTTAATTTTAACAAATGCAGCAGAAAGCACTTACAGGGTTCAGAGTTCAATGCGCAGTACAATTGAGGAACATATAATAAAACCATGTTTGGACACCAAAGAAGTTACAGGAACATGCAGAATTTGGACAATGCTATAACGTGGGCCACAATGAGAGAAAACCTAGAGATTCTACCACAATTCCCATAAATTGGATGTAATTACGTTGAACTATTTAAAGTTCCCTATTTTGGCTGCTTTGCACAGTATCTTCTGCCAAGCTCACAATAACACTTCCCAGTGTAAATACACAGCCTATAAAATGTGTTTTTATGTAAAATTGTGGGCCATAGGTTGTTTTGAAAAGAAAATTCCAAGTTGTAAAACACAAATGTCTTACTAAAAAGAATGTTTCCTGAAATATGTGTGGCATAACTAAAGTTCCACGGGATGCTAGATATTAGGCAGAATAAAAAATGCATGAATAAATGAAGGTGAAGATTCACATGAGAAAATAATTCTGAGGAAATCCAAAGTTAAGCAAATGTCCTTTTTTAAAACTCCAGGATTTCTCAGAACCTCTAATATACAAATGTGTATTCTAACCCTCTAAGAAGTAGATCTGATAGAGAGTATTTCCCAAAGTTAGTTTTTTTCAAGCATTATTCCAGACTCAGGTACTATATGAAACACCAGTTTGGGAAACACTGACCTGAAATGTTACCATGATAAACTGCCATTCAGTAGTTCTGCCATTCAGCAGGACAAAGGAACATCCTAATTCATCAGATGAAAGATGAGTTGGTCCATTTGGCAAACAGACCAGAAGAATCTTTCGATTCTGATCAGTATTCTCAAGCACTTGTAACATCTTGGCAGTTCCCATAAGGGGTGAAGTACAGCTCTTGCCATACTAGCTGTGGCTGTTTATATACCCATAAAAAACCATTAAAACACTTGCATGTAGTGTTCTAATTGCATATAGTTCTGTCAGATTACACAATGTAATTATTGTTTTTTTTAACATACTAGGGGTCAACAAATAATACGCTGGCTTTATTATAAAGTACTTCCTCAGGATGGCTTTCCCATTCTTTCCAGTTTGTAAGTGCAAAACAACTTGAAACCTGAATCTATATGAACAAACCACTGGCCAATTCAGTCAAAATGACTAATCAAATCAATGGGGAAGAAATTGAGGGCACATAAGGCTGAATCTTCTGATTAGTGGATTTTAAACAATTGTGCCATTGATTATCTCCAGGTTTGGAGGAAGCAAAAAAAAAAAAAAAAAAAAAGAGGCTTTGTATTCGCTGTGTCATGAATGTTAAGAATCATTAGAGTGAAAATGTTGCTATAAAAATGTCCATTTCAAAAAACACTGACTTTTACACTCATAAACAAAAAGGAAAATTCTCACCCAATCAAAATAAACCAAAGCCTTCCAATTTTAAGCGGCTTTGTGCAAAAACACTGCAATCCCTGTTCTGTTCCAATGCAGCATTAAGCTGTTGAGTTCCTTATAAACCATGCCTTTGAAAGGTGTGCAAACATGCTTCTGTCACTCTGGAGGAAGATAAACACGTTGCTCACTTTAGAAAGGCAAACCAAAAGCAGTCTAGCAAACGCCAATGATTGTCGGGATTTGACAATGTAATAGTTTTGGTTTCTAGGCCCCTGAATAGAATTCCTGTCCACTCAGACAAACCCCGAACAGCTTGTCACATACTGCAATGAGCCTCGTCACTCCAGTCGTCACAGTCATTGTAGCCATTACACTGCAGTTTCCTGGGGATGCAGATTCCAGTGGCACACAGAAAGCTCTCACCCCCTCCACAGAGCACTAAAAAAAAAAAAAAGGGCAGGAATAATGTCAGAATAAGATTAGTTTTTTTTTCTTTTAAGATTACAAGAGATAAATAAACAGAAAGCCTTCTTTTGCTATTCAACAGATTTGTTTCCGAATTCCCTCAGTTTTATTGTCACCATTTTTCCTTTGGCATCCTAGAACATTAATTGATAAATTACCCGGAAATAACACAAAGAGTGCTTGCTTGTCTGAGGAAAACAGGGGCTAATTCACCCGTGGGCTTGCAGAATGAGGAACCCATGTTCAGAGAGCAAGAGGGTCACTTCATCAATTGCACAATTTATGTGGGGAGAATACCAAATGGAAGCATTTTTCTAAATAATTAAAAATTATTTCAAAGTAAAGTGCTACGAATTGAGCTAACATTTAAAAAGTCTACCTTTCTAAAAAGCTACTCTATGTACCACAGAGAAAGTTCCAGTAAAACAGAGTCAGTAAATGGACGTGTGCTTGAACATAAGCATAGAGACCTGGTGCCCTGTATTTGAAACATATTTACTTGCCTTAATGAAAATGCCAGTTAAAATGTCAGAGTCTATTTTGGCATAAGGAATGGGAAACAGCATTCTCTAACAATATTTTTATTTCTTTTTTCTTAACACAGTTACCTTTTTATGTTTTTGCTTTAATATTTTGCTGTTCTTTTTGTTCTAAAATGCAATCAATATTCAACTGCTTCAAAAATTACAGGAGACAATAAATTTAAGACAAAAAGAAAATTTTTAAGGAAGACTATTAATAAAAGGATAAATCAGCTCAACAAAGTGTATTTAATATAAAAAAGTTTAATAATGTGCATCAAATGCCTCTTAAATGTGCATAATCTTTGACTCAGCAGTCATTTCTCGGCCTTCATAAAAAGGAAATCATTATGAATACGTATTTTACGCTTAATGATATTCCTACCATCATTGTTTAAAATGAGGAAACTATGAAATAACCACTATGCAATATTAAGGGATTCATTAAATAAATTCTGATACCACCATAATAAGGAACAATATTACAGCCATTGAAAAAATATATGGTAGAAAATGCTTAATGTCCTAGGACAAAGTTCAAGCTACTTTAGATGAGAAAAGACCAATTGGTCCTAGAAGACAAAATACAATTTGGCATGAGGAAAGGTATATTAACTTTAGTATTAGCATTAAAGTCACTTTTTTTTTTTTTTTTTTTTTTAACTGTATTGTAGTCTATATTTTACAAATGTTCTTACAATGATGATGTTTTATCTATTTAGCTGGGAAAAAAATAACTTTTTTATGAGCTTCTGTTTCAGATAAAAGAAGTTAAGTAGAACTTTCAAAAATCTCCTTCTTTCTCTCTCACCTTCCACCAAAGCTTGTGTATGTTTGTGGGGTGTGTGTGTGTGTATTGGCTGTGTGGTCAGTTGCCCGGTCACTGCCACCATTCCCTGCACTATGTATTCCTTGATAAGATGAACCTTGTTGACTAGTTAAAGGGAATCCAGAAATATGGAACATTTTAATTCAGCCATAGAAATAGAGAAAAGTACAAGATGAAAATCTCCAGGCAATGAAGCCCATGTCTGTTATACTTCCTATCATGTTCCTGGGACCCAGCAGATTGGTTGGCGCTCAGAAGATTCTCAAATATGTATTTCCCACGCATGTTCCTGGGACCCAGCCAGTGGCTAGCACTCAGGAGGTTCCTGATTCAATGGAAAAAATGTCTAAATCTCGAATAGAACAATATATTGCCATAAAGCAGAAAAAAAATTAATGAATTATTTCCCAGTGTCATTAAGGAAATCAACATTTCAACTCATTGAACATTAAGTATTAGTTGACTTGGCCTCTTATGATGTTACGTCATGTAACATCTTCACAATATCAACAACAAAAGCCCAATTTTCCATTATATTCCATAATTTCAGTATCAGTACAAATTACATCTATCGATTTCAAATGTCAAAATATCCAACATGTTTAGTATGGTGTCAGAAGATTCAGCACAGGAGTGCACTCCTATAGCTACAAATACAGGCTTCTAAAGGATACCAGGAAACCAGATCTAAAACGAAAAACCAAAATACTAAGACTTTACCCATCCAGTCTGTACAATATCCTCTCCCTAGGCTAAAGAGAAAGTTTGAAAGAGGTGTTTATCCTATTGTGAGATTGTTTCTGTATTATACCAGAGAGAGCAAAAATTCCATATGTCTGCATTTTAGCAGCTGCAATGCTTTACAAGAATTATTGCATTCCCCACCTATGGCTCCAATGATTCCTCAGGAAATGGAGCTGAAAGCTCAACATTCAATAGCTCCTAACCTCTAGATTTTATCTTTAAGACTCTATATATTTGATTCCAGTAAAGCCATTTCTTGCATATGGTCATCTCAAATCTGGATCAAATTTAAAACACAGCACAGCTTGCATTGCTTTGATTATTGATTTCCCCTGTCTTGCTGATTTCGCAGAACCAGACTTCTTTTGTGTGGTTTCTCATCTGGAGGTGTGGCTGTCCTCGGTTTTAGGATGTCATAAATTGTTACTTTATTCTTATTCTTTCTTTGAAAGTTCACAGTTACGGGCTGTCCTTGGTTTTAGGATATCATAAATTGTTACTTTATTCTTCTTCTTTCTTTGAAAGTTCATAGTTACCATATTTAACATTACTTTTATAAAACTGTAATAACTTTTGTATAATCTTTCTGTTTGATTTCTTCTTAACCTGTATTCAGAATTTCCACTTTACTTGTATAAAACTGTTCAATTAATAAAGTACTACAAACATATTTTATTTGGTAGTTTACAAATGAAGGAAATTAACATTGAAATGAGTCAAAGCCACATAATTAGGAAAAGATGAAAAACACCCCAAATCCCAAGGTCTAGGATCCATGCTCAATCCTCCATGCCACACCCACTTCCCTATTCCAGGCACATGTGCAGTAGTGTAAGTTTGCTGATACTCAGCCAGTTTAAGGGTACTAGGTTTGAGTAAAACTTCAACATTGTCTTTATTTTTCTCTCTAAACGAAAAACAAATGTCTGTCTTTCAGAGGATGGAATCCAGATGAGATGACATTCCATGTCGTTCTAGACATCTATTAAATGTAGGGCAGGCACTATACTAATCACTCCCAATAGTGCTAATGCCCAAAACCACCAGAATTGCAGTCTTCTTAAAAACACCTGTTTTATTATAGCTTACAGAATTTAAATTCACAGATTTCTGTTCACTGATTGTCTCTCTCTCCCTTCTAGAATGTAATTTCCTTAAAGAAAGGCATTTTATCAGTTTTTCTTACTGCTGTGCCCTGAGTCTGGAATAGAACTGACACATTATAGGTGCAAATTAGATATCTGTTGGATGAATAAATGAAGACTGAGAAGATGGGGTGTCTATGGAGCATGACTGAATGATCATTTCTACTTCTTGGCTCTCAATGGCAATGAATATCTTACAACTTTATTATTTTCATTGCTAGGAGAATAAACTACTGATGCAGGATAAAAATCCCTCTGTGTTACAGTGGGATGCTCACTCAAGCCTGAAGACACATCTGGCTTCTGAGTGGCATTTGCTGTCAGTAGGACAACGAATGGCCCTTCTATAGAAAATAATCTTCCCCACTGGCCTGCAGTGATGCATCTAACATTCCATCCCTGACACCCACATTACCTATACTTGGAGTTAAAATGGTAGGTATCAGAAGAACTCAAGGTTACTGAGGAAAGGGACTTCGGAGCCACATCATAGATTAAAGGGGTGTATTCAGTTTCCTACTCCATTTCAACCAAAGAGCTCTACTGTTGGCTGCTTTATACATTTGAGTACATGGAAATTACTCTTTGAAAAAGGGCTTTTGCTGTCAAAAACAAGTTTGAAAACTCCTTCACCCTTAAGATTTTGTACTCAGTTGAATACTTAGTTGAATATAATTATAGACTGTTTAGCTTTATGTTATCATTAGCTTTTCATTAGACTTGAGAAAATGAAATACAGAATGAGTGACTTTTGGGGTAGAGAGGGACGCAGGAAAGGTATAGAACATGAAAACTCAGTAAGAAGTGACACCCGGACCCACAAATGAGCTCACAATAGCCCTGCTTGAAGGTGTACAGTGTGTGGATTCAACACTGTTACACCAGGGTACAAGAAAAGCCAGATTATCTCATTTTCCTAAATAAAATGAATTCATACTTCCCCACTCAAAAAGGTGATGAGAAATATCTTTCAGGCATATTTTTCAGGGTCTCTCTCTCTTTAGGATGCTACAAGGATCCAAGAGGCTTACATGGTGCCTGGAAGAACAAAGGAAGGACCCGTAGCTTTCACTCCTCAGAGAACTGCCAGGGGCTCATGGCTCTAAGTCCTCAAGTGTGTGCTAGACAGAACGCGCCATTGTGTCTGTGCCAAGCCAGGGTACAGGGCCATGGTCCCCAGGGTCCAGCTTTCCTGGCTGCTCCACACAGCCATTCCTTTTGGAGGTCCAGCCTCTTCTACAAGCATGTGAGCACTGGTCTCTGCTATACAATGGGAATGTCAAAGCCTTAGAATATGCCTCCTGCATCCCCCTGCTTCCTCCTCCACCCTCCAGACGTTTCTCCCCATGCCACCCCACCTGGGTGACCCGACACCATCTCTGCTCAGCCCTTCCCTCCTCAATGCTGCTTTCCCTTTCCTGAGACTGCAAGATGAAAACACAGTTTTTTTGTTGTTTTCTTAGTAGATGGTGCTATTATACGGATGTTTCCTTCATTACTGAGAATGCAAAGGTCTCTATTAGTACCTTCTAAATTACACATTTTTGTTGACAAGTAGCATATGTTAGGTGGTTGGTAAATGCCTGCTGAATAAATGCACTTAAGGAGCTCTTAACGTCAATACTCTAAAAAGGGCAATGTCATGGTGAAATCTTCTTTTATGGGCTGTAGTGTTTGCCTTGCTGCAAAGACAAGGTAAAAGCAGTCCCTTCACAATTCTTTTATTCAACATCCCTTGGTGTCTTTCATATAACATCTTTTAATTAGTGAGAAACTGTCTCTGTCAAACAAATGTTCAGAGAAAATCCCTAACAACTCCTGAAATTAAGTCAACTCCTTGACTCATTTTTTTTTCCCTTGAAATAAAGCTATGCTTTGATTCAATGAAAATTTTGCCATCTGGCCTTCAGCTTAAATTCCTAAAAATAAGAGCTAAGTACACTTATTGCCTGTCTGACAGTATAATGGAAGAGCTATTACTCCATAGAAAAATTAGTCATTGTAACATTTTCTGAAACATTATCAAGAAACAACAAAATAGATCTGTAACTGGTGGAACTCTGATAGAAGAGAGAATGTAAATAGAGTTTAGAAAGAAGTTCCATGTCATCATTCAACATTTCAAGAACAATCATAGTATAAAAGGAGTTAGACAAAAATCCTACCCAGTAGATTCTAAATCTAATTAAACAAAGTGGAAGTTCTTTTTTAAAAGGCAGAGTAAAAAGCCAAGCTTTATGATCAACTATCTTAAGGCTGCCAGAAACAGACTGCTAAGCAGAAATCTAAACACACTTTTTAAAAAAGAATCTTAATATACATTTCAATATAAAATGGAAGGAAGGAAGGAAAGAGGGAAGGGAGGGAGGGAGGAAGGGAGGAAGGGAAGAAGGGAGGGACAAAGGGAGGGAGGGGAAGGAAAAGATGAAGGGAAAAGTCCTAAATATGACCCCGAAGCATTTTTTTAATCTTTGGAAAATGAGATGTACATCATGATTCTGTAATCATTTGCTGAAAAAAAGTGCAGTAATATAACTTCAAATTTCTAAAGAACGTGGACAATGTTTAAACTTTGTGTTTATTATCTGCCTCTTGATGAAGCAGATAGATGTTTCTAAATTTAGAGATAATTTCTCATGTAGGTTTCTTGGGAAGTGATACTTTCTGAATTTGCTTTAGGAAATAAACACTATTTCTGAAAAAAATTGCTTTTAACAATACTTTATTTTTGAGATTTTCCCCAATTATAAGGCTGTCTCAAGTGACATTTTGAAATTATTCATTATGAGTCATAAAATAACAATGGAACAACATATAAACTACCTTTGACAAATTTTAAACAAATACAGGATGGTTTCTATAAAAGAGTTAAATGCATGCATATAAATCTAAGAGAAATGAGATATATTATATTTGGAAAGAAAACAGCAGTGTCTTGCATGCATATGATAGTATCTGAAAAGTTATATATATTAGCATTTTTTTCCAGACCTTCATTAAATGAGTGACTCAGTCACAGCACTTGGACTTGGGACAAACATAAAGAAAAATCATCAGTTTGAAGAGCCACCCCATGGTATTTTTCTTATTTGTTGGGCTATACTACACACATTGAACCAATTTCATTTTACAAGTTAACAACTTGTGGATTTCACTTCAACTCTAACCAAATTTACTTTTAATCACAGTTTCTTTTAGTCTATTTTATGTATTGGTCATCTAAAAGCTAAAAATAAATTGCCTATGACTTTACAATATTATGTATGTATCCTGATATATCTATGTATATTATGTATCCTGAGAACCAGAAATAGAAAAAATATATATATTTATTTCAAATTTATAGTGGAAAGAACTTTGAAAAAGATCTTTCAAAAACAGATTACAGTTCTACCCTAATGTCTAAAAAAATCACTTCCAATCCCAAGAATGAATTGCATCACTTTCCTACCTACTCTCTATTGTTGATTACTGTAACTTGACTATTTCAAATCATTAGTATTCTTAAAAATCCACTGATCTTCAGGATATTGGTACTGTAGGATCTCAACTGTCTTACAATTGGATAGCCAGTGGTTGGATGCCAAGACTCTGAAGCCCTAAGTCAGCGCTCTGCTGCAGTCCCTCCTACACTCTCTATTCCCTTCACTGACCACACAAACCCCACTCACCAGCTCCCATGCAGCAGCTGGTAGCGACAGCACATATTCATTGGGTCAAGGTGGAGCTAGGAAAACCTAGCTACTTCTGAACATCTCACCCTTCATGCTTAAACTACCCCAGAATAATCATATGACTTCCATTTCCATAATTAAGAGAAAAAAATTAATGGTGAGGAAATGAGTTCATAAACACCCTAATATCCACACTAATACACCGAATGTACAGACCAGAAAGGAAATTATTCACAATCGTGTCCTAAAATAACAAAATAAAGGTAATCTTGCAGAAAAGTCGAGATTTGGATTTAAATTTACGTTATCTGTGCTGCTTTGGGCAAATTACTTAACTTATCTAAGCTTCAGTTTCCTTATCTGAATCCCACCTACTTTGGGATTGTCTCTGAGTATATTAATCAGTAATGAACATAAAGTGCCTAGCACCAAATCAGGTAAGGCCCAGTATGTTCTGTTTACTAAGACTGGGTGCGAAGTGTACAACTCACCTCTGAAAGATGGCCATCTCAACTTGTTGAAAACACCTCGTGCTTAAAGGGTTAACTTGCGATTAAGTCAAGGTCCTAACCCCCAAACTTATGGATACAGCATACCTACTTAAACTTGGAAGGTAGGGGCAACCAGGCAACCCATAATAACTGGAGAAGAAAGTGGTCTGACGTGATCAACACACACAGGCATTAATACAACATCTAGGGACAGAATTATTTAATACTAACTTCTCTTTGGCTCATTAACAGAAAAGGAAGTCAACTGCTTTGGGAAAGCTGAATTTCACTGTTCAATCGTTTGTGTCCTGTTAAATGATTTACTCGCAGGTGGTACACAGAGGTCTCTGGATTCTTTCTCCTGGGCTCCTCCACTGTCTACTACCACATGGCCTTCACAGCACTCTACAGACAATCTCTCTCAGTATCCCTAGTTACCAGGATTGCATATAACGGAGCTACACAGACTAAACCTGACACGGAGAAAAAAATCAACCTTGCCTAAAACTAAACACAAGCACAATTTAATTAACTTGCATTCCAGAGTCGTAGCAGCCAATTTGCTAAGTCTAGAAGATTGGTTACACAACAACCAAGCGCTCAGCAGGGAAGGGAGACAAACTGCTATGTTTCCAGAATTGTCACAGGACTCACATGTTTTTTATATAGGTAAACAGGAATGATGTCCCCTGTGAACCATCTATAGCCATCCAATCAAGGGGACAAAGTGAGCCAGGTCAACAAGGGATAAGAGGTTAAAAGAGGTTGAAGTTTCAGGAGGGACTACAGGAACTAGAAATGTACAGAACATATCTGGCCTGAAGATTAGCCCTGGGTCAAGTGGAGAATGGTCTATTTTATCCCTGAAAGGAGGGAATGCCTTGAGCAGATAATGTTAAAAACTGTGCTCCTGCTCCTATTAACTCTCATTGCTGCAATTTGAGCAGATACGGAGTCTCCTCTAAAAACACTCTGTTGATTAACTGAACGTGCTTAACCCTGAGAGGTTTTATAACATGAAGATCTGTCAATGGTGAAGGCGTTGGGAGGAGGGGCTGAGCTTAGAACAGGGGTGAACCTTCTGAGAAAAGGTTCATTTTTCTCCACTTGACAGAAGGGTAGGACACATGCAGTTTCCAAGCAATATCACACGATGGCAGCCATACTCAGCACATAGTCCCCATGACATACAGAGAGGGAAGAATTCAGCCTGAGCCGCTCAGCAGGTGACAGGCAAGGAGACCAAGTGGATTTCAGTAAAGAGCTATCTTTTCTGAAGGGCATACTTGGCGTGTGTCTACAACTGAGCAAATCTGAAATAATGAAATCCTACTTCTACCAATTATTACTTAAGGTAAGTGAAAGCCCTTCACAATTGATGCCTACTCTTACTGTTTGCACATATTTCTATTGGTTTTTTTTGCCCCTGACTGGTTTATCAGAGTTACTTTTGTTGCAATTATTTTCTCCCAGCGTTTCATATATTTGTCTTTTAAATCTATAGCTTCCTCAGCTATTCGAAAGTTTTGCAAACCTGTGAAGTCTAATGTGTCAGTCTTTATGGTTTATGTCTTCATGAACCATGCCTATATTTGTCACAAAACAAAAACTCTATGAGGTCAGTGATTTTTATCTGCTTTCCTGCTGTGGCTGAAGGACTCAGAAAAGTGACAGGTATACAGCGTGAACTAAATAAATTTTGCATTCACCTAGAGCTTTTCCAAAGCAGATGGAAAGTACTACTGCCAAATTAAGAGATACATTCTGGCCACAATACACCAAAAACAGGCCACAAGACAGAGAAACCAGGTCAGATTTCTTAATAGTGAAAACTGATTTTGACATGGCCATAGTGGGAGGAGACAGATTAATTGACCGGTTGATTTTTGTTAAAATAATCAAGCTTTCCAAAGCCATGGTTGAAATGTAAAATATGTAGCCTGACATCTCAAAATGCTTTCCAGATTCAAATTTCAGCAAAAGGAAAAGAAATTTATTAACTGTTTTGAAGCCAGTACCTTTCTTAACACCAACCACAAGAGGGAGACCACATCATAAACTCAAGCACACAGCCGGTGAAATACTCGTGAAAAGTGTCCCTGTGCATAACAGTATTTGAAAACCATCCTATTTCATGTGTTGTCAGTATTTATTTTAGAACAAAATCATTATTTCTTATAAAAATCATTTTGCATTTTACATATCAACAGAAAAATGTCGATTCTCATAAACCAATGACTATGAAACACTAATATGTTCTTTGTGCATGCATTTCAGAATTTACTTTTTACATTCCCATAATAAACAGTAGCTTCAGAAATCAAGTTTTTACTCAGCCAGTTTTGTTTCAAAATGCTTTTTACACAGTTTTACAACTGTAACTTGTACATAATGTGATTTTTGTGGATACTGAATGGATTTTTCACCAGGTGATCTCATTACAAGATAATGGCATTACAAATCCCTGTGAGAATTTCTCACCATGGCGTCCAGATTGAAATGAAATTCTTCACAGCTGTAGAAAAGTTCTTCTGAAGTGGCTGCTATCATAAGCTCTAAACTGCTCTACTCTATGGACTTTCAAGAAAACGACCAACTTTTCCTAGCAACTATCCTCCTCCGAAAGTCCTGTGACAGTCGTTCCAAGGCTGTTTAAAAGTATACAGAACAAGAGGCCAAATACTTCATAAAATGTGGCATAATTTGAAGGAATCCTGGGAGGTCTCACTGCTTAAAATATTTCCCAGGTAAAAGTCCTCACTGTGAATCCTACTTGTTTAACTTAAACCAAAAGTCCTCAATTAAAATCCAATTCCTAAGGACTCCTCTATCTTGCAACCAACCAAGATTTTCAGAGGTTCTCGGCAAAAGGCACGGTCCTGGACATGGCAAAACTACAAGACCTTAAGAGATGAAGCCGTTATCAGTGATTAACACCTCAGCAGAGGGCACTTAATATATGTGCCTTCTTTATTTCTACTTTTTAAAAGACATTAGAGAATTTGGATGAGAAAATAGGAAAGGGTGGTATCTAAAGAATGGGGCCCTGGTGAGAATACACCTGGGTATATACTGACCCAACAGGACCAGGGGTCAGTGTGGGATTAGCACGGGCTAAAAAAAGAGGGGAAAAGTAAATTACGAGGGAGTTAGAGTGGAGGGAAGTCCTTTGCCATGCTAAGAGCCAGGCATCCACTACTTTTAAAGCTAATACTTATCTAGTGCTTTCTCTTCACAGTGTATGTCTTAAAGACTTTAGCTTCATTTTTCCTGAGAACGCATTCAAGAGGTGATAACCTCATTGATTAGAGGATGAAACTAAGGATCCAGTTACTTTCCCCATACAACAGCGAATAGGTGGTGGAGCTACCTACCAGAATCGAAGCAGCTGGACTCCAGAGCTCATGCTTTTAATATCAATGCTCAAGAGTGCTGTATTAGTTTCCTATTGTTGCCATAAAAATTTTCCATAAATTGGGTACCTGAAAATGACAGAATTGTATTCTCTCACCATCCTGGAAGTCAAAAGTCCAACAGGGGTCTCTGTGGGATAAAATCAAGGTGTTGGCAAGGCTGTCTTCTAGAGGCTTCCCTCATTCCTTGGTTCATAGACCCTCCTTATTCTTCAAAGCCAGCAACAAGGCAGTTGTTTCATCTTAACGGCTGTCATCGCATCTCCTTCTCTGATTCTCCTCTTCTGCCCACCTTTATAAAGACCCTGTGACAGCACTGAACCTAATGAGATAATCCAGAATTCCCCTATTTGAAGGTCAGATGAGTGAGAAGCACCCTTATTTCCATCTTCAACTTTAATTTAGATTGGCACACAACCTAATTACAGGTCCCAGGAGTTAGGACATGGACATCTTTGGGGGACCATTATTCTCCCTACCACAGATGCCTTACTATCTCATTCATTTTTTATGTGCCTCTGGGTTCCATACCAACAACCACCTGCGAATGGCTGATTCAAGCAGGTGTGCCTTCTCTCCCACATGCCGACTGTCCTCTCCTTCCCTCCTTCTATTGTCTTTGTCAGAAATGCTGCAGCCTGGAAACTTTTTCTAGTAGAAATCTTTGGTTCTGGTCTTATTTCGCTCATTTCTCCCACAGCGAGAGCCAGGGTGGCAGGCACCTTGGCCATGCAAGATCAGTGGGAGAAGAACTGCCGTTAGATCCGACTGCTGCAAGGAGAGTGTTCAAAAGATGGAGGAATCATACTCTAAAATATAAATAAATCTGATATCAGGCCTTGGTTCAACCAAGCGCTCTCTGTGCTTTTGTAGCTATTAGTTACAAGTGCTTGTCACTTTCCCAGGAAGCAAGAGCTGAGCGAGAAACAGAAGAGGGCGATGGCCTGGGGAGGAGCTTAGCCTTGACTTCCCTCCCTTTCCATTTGTCGTTACCAACCTAAATCCCTTAAAAACCTGAAAAGACCTGTATATTTCAGGACAAAAAGTAAGGTAGGAGATGTTATACTGCTCTGCAGCAGCATAGAAAAGGCAGCAAAGAGGCAGTTGCAGAAAGCTAAGCAGACAGATAATCCCTCAGACAGGGCTGGCTACATAATTTGCAGTGCTTCCCTCCTTCCTTCCCTCCCTCCCTTTCTCCCTCCCTTTCTCTCTGTCTCCCTTCCTGCCTCCCTCTCTCTCTCTCTTTCTTTCTTTCATCTTTCTTGCAATCTTGGCTCACTGCAGCCTCACCTCCCAGATTCAAGCAATCTTCCCACCTCGGTTCCCAAGTAGCTGTGACTACACATTACCACATCTGGCTAATTTTTGTATTTTTTGTAGAAACGGGGTTTTGCCATGTTGCCCAGGCTAGTCTCAAACTCTTGGGTGCAAGCATCCCGCCCACCTGAGCCTCCCAAAGTGCTAGAATTATAGGCGTGAGCCACTGCACCCGGCCAGAAATGCTTTAAAGACACTAAAATATACAGATTTTTCCCTTTAACAATAATAAAATAAATACTGATACATTATTAATATGACATCACAATTGATTATAAGATATTTTTCTTACTGAATTTTTTTTAAAGTTTATTTCTTAGGCTATCCAAATTGTACTTTAGCAAAATTATTTCCATTCTATATAACTGTAAATGACATTAGTAGCTCTAAACAAATATAAGATTGCAAGCAATTTTTGTTAATTTTTAACTTTTACAAGGATCTTTTTTCTTATGCAACTGTTACTGGAGTTGTTAAGAATATTTTAGAAGCTATGACAACATTTGGGATAAATTTTAATAAATTATTAGCTGGGCATGGTGACAAGCACCTGTAATCCCAGCTATATTCGGGAGGCTGAGGCAGGGAATTACTTGAACCTGGGAGGCAGAGGTTTCAGTGAGCCAAGAACGCGCCACTGCACTCCAGCCTGAGCAACAGAGCAAGACTCACAAAAAAAAAAAATTAATTAATTATTTCAAAACACAAACTTTAGTATATCTAGAGCTGGTGAGCCTCATGGAACAATTTTAATATAAAGATTTAACTCTTCATATGAGTCAGTTTTGTGTAAGTCTGAATTTTAAATAAATTTATACAATGACGTTTTGATGTTTCTTCTTGACATTTCCTGTAAATTGTGGAGATTGCACAAGAAATTGAAAGAAGCCTCATGATTTGCATATAATTTTAAGTGCCTGTTTATATATTCAATAGCTCTATTTTCAACTTCAAGGAAAATTTTCATTTTATCTTCCTCATTAATCATTGCTCCATCTGAAGTTCATATGAAAACAGTGTTCTTTTCCATTGAGAATGTAAAATGTAACTTCTGTTTCTAAGCTTGTGGATATTCATTTTGCAATGTTCCAGCATTTTAATCCAAAGATTCCAAAGTCTTTAAAGAGCTCTATTAACTCCTTGATAAATGCTTTATTGCAATGCTCATGTGTATGACTTTAGTTTGTAATAATTTACTAACAACGTCTACTTCCTGACATTGCCAAGCAGTTTTTGTCCCACCGTTCAGGTTAAAGAGTTAACATTTGTGTAGATGCCACAGAGATGGACTTTGGGGACAGTCAGGCTGGCCTCATAGAGGTCCCAGTGCTGCCCCCAACAGAGCTCCTGCTTCCCCGCTTGTCCTTGGTCACTGCTACCGTACCTGCTGCTTCTGCTGTTGCCAATCTGGGCCCAGGCACTGGCCCGGCCACCCTGTGGCTCTGTGATTACCCAGCTGAAGACTCCATTTCCCAGTCCTGTTTGTAACTAGGTGTGGCACAAGCATGTGCTTTGGGTAGCCAGGCTAATTACCCCACATGCATGCTGCCCATGTGCCCCCAATGCACACACTACCATCGAGTCTATCACCATTGCTCACACGCATGCTCTATTACCCATCAAACTTACCTACAAAAAGCATGTTTAAAAATAAAGGTATTAAGAATTTCTTTTTTTTTTTTTTTTTTTTGAGACAGAGTTTCGCTCTTGTCCTGGCTGGAGTGTGATGGCACAAACTCGGCTCACCGCAACCTCCACCTCCCGGGTTCAAGTGATTCTCCTGCCTCAGCCTCCCAAGTAGCTGGTATTACAGACATGCACCACGATGCTTGGCTAAGTTTGTATTTTTAGTAGAGACAAGTTTTCTCCATGTTGGTCAGGCTGGTCTCGAACTCCTGACCTTAGGTGATCTACCTGCCTCAGCCTCCCAAAGTGCTGGGATTATAGGCGTGAGCCACCACGCCAGGCCTAAGTTATTAAGAATTTCAAGACAGTGACAGCAGAGCATTAAACCCAGCGCTGAACTCTTCTGAGAGCAGGGCCCTGTGCCCCTGCAGAAGTTGGCTACCCATGAAGGCAGCCCTGCCCTCAGCCTTTGAAGAAAAAAGAATGGCAAGGAGGGTGGTGGGATGCAAACTTGAGAGAAGTCCCCTGAGAAGTCCTCCTGGCAGGTGTCTCAACATCGCAGGGCCCCTCAATCCTGACCCCTTGATCGCTGTACCCATGCTCCACCCACATTTCTCCTGCTGCACCCATCAAAATCCATCCTGCAGGAGCCGCTCTCTAGACAAGGGAACCATGACTGTAATGTGGCAGGGACTGCCGGTTGTCATCAGAATGCACTTTCCACCTTTTTCAAAGTAATGGAGTTTAAGGTATATGCATGGTTACCCAGACAAATACTACCCAGTAGCCTTTGTGATAGGTGCAGCCATGTTACTAAGATCATGTTACTAAGCCATGTTACTAATCTCTCCAGTAGAATTCTTCTACTTCACCTCCTTCAAAGAGAGGTGCTGCCATGTACTTGCTGTCTGTACCATTCTACAAGCTGGAACACAGATACAGGGTCAGCCAGCTTCAACCACACAGATGAAGACCATAGTCTAGGGATTGGTAAAGTAAGAAACAGAGCCCAAGTCTTTGGATAATTTCATGGGCAAACCTGACCTGGCAAACAAGAAAGCTTACCTTGGATCTCTTGCTTAACAGAGAAAAAAAGGTTTTATTTAAACCACTCTACTTTGAAGTCTCTACTGTTACAGCAGCTTAGTATTTGCATAATTTGAATCTGGAGAGAGTTCAATTCCCATTGTTGATCTATTCATTGAGCAAGTCTGAAAATAAGGTCAAGTCCCTGGTATGAGAATAAGGTCCCTGGGAAGAAGGTGGGTGGGTTCTTCACATCCCATTGAGAACTCTGAATGCACTTTCCCACAAAGGCATTCATTTAGTCATGTTAGCTATAAATGAGACAGACTTCGGCAATCCAGCCCAGCCTAGAGAGGTACCTACAGCATTGCTTCTACAAGAAAGCAGCTTTCATATCTGAAATAACTGATTTGTAAATATACCTTTGAAATGCAACCAATTTATTAGCTGAAATCTTCCTGAAATTCTGTACCTATATCATAGAACTGCAGTGAAAATTAATTGAGATAATATATGTGAACTGTTAAGCACAGCATCTGATACCAAATGCGCTCTCAATCGATTTGATCTTTTTATTATTACTTATTATTTACTTATTATTAATTTACTTATATACTTATTACTTATTATTATTTACTTATTATTAATTATTTATTAAATGGACATCATAATATAGTCCCAATTAACATAATATAGTCATAATATGTCATATTATCATGATATATATAAAATGATGTCATATATATTGATATCATTTATTTATTTTTATTTTGAGAAAGGGCCCATGCTGGAGTTGAGTTGTGCACTCTCTGCTCTCTGTAACCTCTGCCTCCTGGGCTCAAGCAATTCTCTTGCCTCAGCTTCCCCAGTAGCTAGGACTACAGGTGTGCATCACCATGCCTGACTAATTTTTGTATTTTTTTTTTGTAGAGACAGGGTTTCCCCATGTTGCCCAGGCTGGTCTTGAACTCCTGGGCTCAAACAATTCACTCTCTTTGGCCTCCCAAAGTGCTGAGATTTCAGGCATGAGCCACTGCGCCTGGCTGACATCATGTATTTTGAGGAAGTGTATGGCAACAGGCTTGGAGTAACAATCCTTCCTCTCCTGACTGCCACACGGAGGGGGATGAGAGACAAATTACTTAAATGTTTACAAATTTCTTAGTTTCGGTAAGAAGTTTTAGCAAATCTGTTCAAAACGAACTGCATAAAATATAACCTCAAAAATACATGAGGTGTTAAAATATCACTCAAACTAGTCAATGAGAAGTAATGGGTTAAGGAATCACAACGGAATGAAATGCCTGCACATCAGAAAGAAGAAACCAAGAATTCAGTACATGAGAGAAATACAAAAGGAAGAGCTGCCAAAAGTGGAGAGCAGGCATGATTCATTCCGGAGGTCACTGTGAGGTCTCCCCCTAAGACAATAGGAGAAATAAATTTTGCTTTTATAGAATTCACCTTATAATAGATAACACTCAATAGATCAGTATAAACTAGTTTTCAAAAACTGAGAGGAAAAATGGGCTTCTACTCTGAAAAAAATTTTAAAAATAGAAAACAATAAAACTTTCTTAAAACTATAGAGAATAAGAAGAGACAATGGAAAAATCTTAAGACTTAATTAGGTGTGGAGAAAAATCTGCTAAGACATGAAGCCAAGAAGTCAGACTGCTAATTGCTTATTTATCTCTAGAGCACTGTCATCGGAATGTGAAAAATGAGTAAGACAATAACAACAGAAAAGTAAGATGAAGTAGTTGAACATCTGGGGAAAGACTTTTTTTAATAACCTAGACTTGGCAGTATTTCATCCACTCAGCATTTTTAAGGAAGAAAATATCCCACACAGGGAAACATTAAAATAACTGAAGCTTATCTGCTTAAGAGTTGTAAATTCTTTCATAATTGTATTAAAACTCTGTTAAAGGGAAAACTTGTTCTCTACTTTCTTAAATGTAGTATGTTAATTTTAACAATATTCTTGATGCTCCAGGGTCCTTTTGGTAAACAGCAAAGACTTCTCCCCTCTGCATGGAGGCCTCTGGGGTGAATTTGTCCCTGTGCTACCCTGCCTAAGACTTTCTTGCTATTTAGAGTGTGTCGCTCTTCTCCACAGCATAATCACAGCAGTCCCATTCTTTACCGGTGTCTGTATCTCTGCACCAGTAACTGTATCCCTGCACATTTCCAATCTATTTCCCACTGATCACAGAGATCTGGGAAACCCAAAAAAGAAAACTTTTAATTTTTTTTTTTGAAAAATGAAAGTGAACAAGCTATGAAAGAGGGCCTCAGGGAATCTTTTTTTAATGGCATAAATGAACATTTATTTTGATCTTAACCACTTTTGTTTTGTTACTTTTTAATAATTAGTTTGTTCTGAATAATTTGGGTAGCAATCTCTGGAGAAGTGAGATGTGGCGATATATTCAAATGAGTGAATTAAAATAGAGGTAGCTCATGAAAGGAGACAGTTGCTATTGTGGAAAGGATACAGGGTTTTACCAACAGAACTGGGTTCAAGCCCCAGCTCCACCTCTTACCAGATGTCTCTGAGTCTCAACACCTTACTCTTTAAAATATGAACATACATACCCATGATGTAGAGTTATTTTAAAGATTAAAAGAAATATGGTATTGTGCCTGCTTTTATGCTTGGCACATATAGACCTAATATAGATAAATATTTAAGTAATTTATCTCTCATTCCTCTCTGTGTGGCAGTCAGGAGAGGGAGGATTGTTACTCCAAGCCTATAATTTTTATATTTTATATATTTTGAATATTTTGACATTTTGAGTATATTAGACATACATACAAATGTCCCTACATATGATGTCCTTTTGGTGAACAGCAAAAACTTCTCATATGTATGGACATTTGTATGTATGTCTAATATTCTCAAAAGTGATTACTACAAACCCAAAATTTAATCTGTAAAAAAAAAATCTACTTTAAATTATTTTAGGTAAAATAGGGTTCATTAGATTTCTGGAAATAGAAGAGCCTGGCAATTAATCACACGGTCCTGCTTCCAACCCCAGAAATGAGGAAACCAATGCTGGAGAGTAAACATGACTTGGCCAAAGTTATAAAGCTAATTAGAAACTACCCATAGAATTGGAACCACGATTTCCTAATGTCCAATTCGGAGTTAATTTACAACAAAATTGATGAACATTTTCTGTAAAGGGCCAGATAGTAAATTGCTAGACATTGTGTAAATTGCTAGTCTCTGTCACATCTGCCCAAATACACTGATAAGGAAAAGCAGCCATAGGCAATACGTAAGAGAATGAGTGTGGCTGTGTTTCAATAATATTTTATTCAGAAAAACAGACAGGCTGCAGGCTGTCTTTGGCTCACAGGCTAGTTTGCTCACCCCTCATTCTGAACAAGTTAACAGACATTTTTTAGCTTAGAGGAAACATAATGGACATTATTTCAAATCAACACATCTTTCTGCTTTCATTGCCAAAGCACTAGAAAAACGGGGTGACCGTGAGAGAACTCAGGATAATGAGACTTAAATGTTACCATTATGACTAACATCTTAAAATAGTGTTTAATAAATATCAATCCTGGCCTCAAGATTATTTTATTTCTTAGTGGTAATTAGGAAAATCTAAAAAAGAAGCTCTAAGAAAGCAGGAGGATTCTCAAAGAATTGGAATTCAAAATTATCTTGGCTAAATAACAGTGAAGAGAACTAAAATAGTAGTAAACAAAATGAAACAACAATTAAAACAGAAAATACCATGGAAAAAATAAAAATGTTATAACCTAAAGCAATAAGTAAATATTGCCATCAAAATTTACTGATTACAAGTGAAAACATGACTTATCAATCCAAGTAGTACTTCTACATTAGCACCTATCTTTCCAAGAGATAATCCTTAAAATCAGAATCAAAGAACATAATGTTGGGGCCAGGAGCAGTGGCTCACATCTATAATCCTAGCACTTTGGGATGCCGAGGCAGGCGGATTACCTAAGCTCAGGAGTTGGGACCACCCTGGTCAACATGGCAAAACCCCATCTCTGCTAAGATACAAAAAATTAGCTGGGCATGGTGGCAGATGCCTGTAGTCCCAGCTACTCAGGAGGCTGAGACACGATAATTGCTTGAACCTGGGAGGCAGAGGTAAGCTGAGATCGTGCCACTGCATGCCAGCCTGGGTGACAAAGCAAGGCTCTCTTAAAAAACAAACAAACAAACAAAAAAACATGAAGAAACAAAAAGAGCATGATATTGGAACCAGGAATAATCTACCAGAAATCAGAACACCTCCAAAAATGTCTTTCTGGTTTGTGTCAGGACCTTCTGATAACACTGATCCATGATCATCATCGTCATAATAATCTTCAGACACATAAAGAAAGATCGCATTGAGGAAGGTGCCCAAATGCTTTTTCCTTTCCATTGAGGATGAGTGTGAAGAAATATCTATGCTGCAATATGAGGCAGAGATAAATTTTTTGTTCCTAAGAAGCATGACAGATTGGATCGGCTTGGCAAAGGAGTAGTGTTCAAGCTTCCTCTAGAGAGGCTTTGAGAGTCTAAACTTTGCATCTGTTTGGCATGACGATTCCTTCCCAAGAGGAAGGGAAGTACAAGAATTTTCAACATCTGAATTTTAAGGGAGCTGTTCAAATTGTAATTTGACATACTCAATTGAACTAAATGTAGTACTCTATTTTCCCTAACACTTATGTTGCTCCCTAGTAGTAAATTGGTTGTTTACTTTTGAACATCTACCTTGGAGGCACTAAAGAGGATGATCTGTCATTGGAATTGGGTTCATTACATTGTACCAACTTGCTCCCAACATCTGTTCTGTTTATACAATGACTCATTCAGAGTATTCAGTGCTTAGTGCAAACAACTATCATCTTCCAATATTTGATTTCTCCTTGGGCTTTCACATACACCTCAGCTTTGGTTTCACTAAATGATTTTGGAAGAAAAAAAGGCATGAAATAAAGCTATACCAATGAATGAGAGATTGAATGATAACTGTGAAAGTTTTGTGTATACAACTTCTGCAACTCAAAGGGCTCTGATGGTGTTAGCAAAAAACCATGTAAGCACCTTTGCCCCTCTGTCAGGACACAATTAGAGCAGTTTCTTTAGTATCACAGTATCATTGTCTGTTTTTAACTTTTCTATTTACATAGTAAAGAAAATATTTAACTTTATATTTAAAGGATTATACAACAATAAAATATTAAAGCACACAGAATAATGTTATTCAAACATATAATGTATATATAGATGACTTTTTGTACTTGTATCTGTTCACCTACAATGCAGTTAAAATTTATAGCTAAACCCAGCTATGAGAAAATCTTCTTCAGTATAGACCACAGGCATTTTATTTCTGTGCATTGACTTTTTAAAAGATGGCTTCAATTGTCACATAATAATGTTGACACCGTATAAATATTATTAATAAAAGGTAAATGAAAATGAAACCACTTTCACACTGTTAAAAATAAAATGTTAACTAAAACAATACTGTTGGAAAACATGTATATACCACATTCATTACAATGGAAAGTAGAGAAATACCTGTTAGTTGAAACTGATGTTACAAACAAAATTTCTATGGAAAGAATACTATGAAAACTAGAACTAAAATATATTTTTAAAAGTTCAATTGGCAGGATCCAAAAAAGTGCCTACCCCTTGAACAAGAGAAATTAATTTGTTTAAAGGAAAAGTCACTTTTTATGTTAAAAATAAAAAATCTCGGAACCATAGATTTTCTCATTTATTTTCTCGTGTAATGTCCTCCAGGCTTTTTCACAGCAACCACATGGATCTAATAGACAACTCAGGCATAGGAACCGGTACACATTCAATTTTACCAGTTGGTGAAAATTGTTTTCTCTCACTCACAGCTTTGACCAGGTCACCCCTGCCCCCAATGGGCCTTCTCTATTGTTCTCCTTATCAAATGCAGACTCCTGGGATGTCAGCTTCAAAGGCCTCCTCTAGTTTTCTCAGCTTTCATTTCCTCTCTAACCAGTCTGTATTCTTCCAGCCAAGAAATCCTTCATTTAGCCCTTAGATTCGCCATCCCCAATCCTTCATCCATTCTATTTCTTACACTTCCCACACTAGCTCAGATCACTTTCAACAGTGACTTCGCCCCTGAAATGGGATTCAACCTCAACTTATGAAGTTAAATATCCAACTGCTTTTGCCTGCTTCTTTCTGTTTTTAAATCTAATGCTATCTGCCCTGAACAACAGAGATTATGAGATAGGACCAGGACCCCTGCAACATATTTCTCAAGTATTTTAGTCTTTCATGTTCAATCTGTTAGACCTCTAAGAAGCATAGCACAGAATGAAAGAAAAGTAAGTATCTGCATCACATTTAAAGACAGAAAAAAAAGAAAGACACTGCAGCATATTTTATGAGAGCAGGTTGTTGGAATGTCCATTGATATTGCTTCAGGGCCCATGACAGAAGCAGAAGATAGTGGGAATGTTAGGCACTAGATACAAGATGAACAAAGACACACACAACCCCTGATCACACCACCTAAGTGATAAACTGGCAAGGAAAGCTGAGAAGGAGGAACTGAGATTGCTACAGGAGGGAGGGGAAACTGGGAAGCAAATGAGCACAGTATTGCCAGTAGGAATACAAGTCACCAGAGTTCTTCCAGCCAGGCAGAACACAGGCCATCTGACTATGTGCTAAGTGCTGAAATGGACACACAATATTAGCAACACAAAGCACTATCTCGTTAGACTTAGTTTCCAAAAGTCTATTTCCTTTCCTCCAATAAACATTAGGATTAGCCTGCTTATTTTGTTGCTCCTAATACTAATTCCAATGAAACTCTCAGTTACCATGCAAACGGCTGGATTAATTCAATGATCCTATTTTCTTCGTTCCTAAGAGCACCTTTATACATTCTCTCACTCAAAAATACATTGAGTATCAAGGTTATCTTTGTCAGAGAATATCCTGAAATGATGAGCCCTAGTTTCTTTATCTGTAAAATAAGGATAATATTATGTAACTATTAGGTAGTGTTGAAAATTAAATGAGACAGGGCATATAAAGCTCTTAGCAGTCACTGGCATCCAGCATGCATGCAATAAAAGTTAGCTATGATTATTGCCATTGTTATCACTATGAGAACCTTGATTTTAGCATCATGACAGTTGTCGTTGAAACCTAACATGAGCTTTAAACTAGTGAAATTTAATTTTTAGACCAAACAATATATATATGCCTTTTCTATCTTCCTATAGAATACAATGAATCTCGCTGTTTTTCAGTTTTCCTGACTTCATGCAGCTCCCTTCCTATTCAGAATGCAAGGTTGCTGGCCTGTTTCCTAATCAACATCACAGAGGAAAAGCATGAGTGAGGAAGGAAAAGCACTAAAGCAGAAGATGTCTATTCCTGAGTCTGTGCTGTAGTTAAAAGGTGAGTCTGTTGAGTCATTACCCACAACTCCTATGGGTCCCCAGGGAGGACAGTTGTCATCAGAACTGCTTTTGCCACCTCCCTTTAAAATGTCTGGAGATATTTGTCCTCTTTCTTCTTCACCTTTTGCTTTGCACTTCACATGCCCCCTCCATGAGCTCATTCACTCCTTTGATTTTAGCCCAACATATGCATGAATGATTCCCAAGCTCTTGTCTCTGCAGCTCAAGCCTCCCTCCTGAATTTCAGGGACCTACACCCAACTGATATGCCAGGAAATTTACATCTCCAAATGACTCTTTATCATAAGCTATTCTTTTCCCTGTGATCTCTACTTTGGCAAGTAGTATGACAAACATGTTTCACCTCTTCCCAACCAACCACCTGGTGGTCATCCTTCCTTCTACCTTTTGCTCTTTCCAGTGAACCACCAAATTTTCCATATGTGAGTCCTTGAGAACAGGGATTTTGTCTTATTTGCTCCTCAACCCCAGTTGAAAACACATAGCACATAGCAGGCACTCCTTACATATTTGTTATATAAATGAATAGTGCATACTTACCACTCCATAACCATCTGCTAAATGAAGGACTGGATGATTTAAGCTGCATTCTCAGAAAACAGGAAGAACATACAAATAATTCTACTTTACTTAAATGTTTCTAATAATTTCTTCTGATAAACAAGAATATTAAATCATATGATGCAGTTTTGTTTACTATCAGAACAAGACATTATGTGTTTTGTTAGAATGTTCAAATGTTAGTCTAACAGACTAACAGTTGTTGTTTCTATCGGAACAACAAGACATTAGTCTATCAGACTAACATTTGTCTTGTTTCCATCAGAACAAGAAGACATTATGTGTTTTGTCAGAACGCTCAAATGTTAGTCCTCTGGCTGTTGAGTTTCATAGTTAAACAAGCAGTTTTTCAGTCTTCAGACTGTATAAAAATCTGTAAAAACCCTCTATTCAAGTTGTACCTAGCAAGGGCTCTTGTGAAATGTGTGTTGAGAAAATTGGAAACAGCTTAGCAACTCAAAATAATAATATTTCATAAAATCCTGTGGGGTAAAAAGCCAATCCAGTGGGGCCACTCACTGGGTGTGTTAGGCAATTTCCGAACACATTTTTGGAAAACTTTTTCAGATCTTCTATATGCTATTTGGTGGAGAGGAGTAACTTGTTAAATATTGCCCAAGACTTTTGAGTGGTTACTCAAAAGCTCACTTTTCATTTAAAACGTTTTTGTTTGAGTTGTTTGTAGCAGAATAGGGTTCTAAGGATGTGCATTCTTGCTAGAAAGTATGTGGGCTTGCCTTTTACTTTGTATCAAGTCTGTAATCAAATCAACTTGCATTGCTTTGCTTTATAAAAATAGCAAAAAAATGTGCTACAAATAACACAAATAAATAAAAGGAAAGTACATTCATGTCTGCATCTGTATTTGACTTGAAAAATAAAAGACTTCATGAAATAAAAATATTTTGAGGCTTTTGTATTTTTATCACTACTTATTCTGTACTGGGCAGATCTGAACACTACATGTTTTCTTCAATTAGAAGTCATCCAGCAGGCGGACTTATTTTCAGAGCAAAGTCTTAGCTTACACAAATTAAGCCATATAGTTCATACATCTTGTTCAAGATGACTGAGAGCAAGCCTCTAAATTTCTTTTTCTCCAGGTCAATATTGGCAGTTCTAAACTACCACTTTTTTTTTGTCCTGTGTTGAGATTTATTCAAACTGCCAACCATGAAAAGAAAAATAGGATCATTCCTAGGAAGAAGAGAAGGGTATGTGCAGGTAGCGGTGGTTATCTACCACAAATTATAAGGTTACTGAATGGTATTTGCTTTATATATGCAACCATGTGCCATTTTTATACACATCTACATAGAACTATCCCTACACATCTACTCTTTGTATAAGATAAATTCATCTCTTCTTTTGTGGGCTGAATGCTATAGGTCTACCTTTAATTTATTCTATTAAGTGCCTGCAAGAGATGATTTTTAAATAAGTAGTTTTGCATACAGTGCCATCATTTGATGCCAACTTTGAATGTGATTAAGTTAAATGTATGCAGAAATCTTTTTGTCTCCTTTTAAGATGTGTACACTATGTTTTATGACAGTGAAGTCCTCAGTCTTCTCTAACAGGCCCAGATTCAAAGGGGTTCAGATCACAGCTCAGTCAAGTCCCACCTCTATAATCTTGAGCAAATCACTTCATCTATTAGTTCTATCATCTACAAAATGGGAAGTGCCTAGTCCATTCAGGCTGCTAGAACAGAATACCACAGACTGGGTGGCTTAAATAAGAAACAATTATTTCTCACAATTCTGGAAGCTGGAAGTCCAGGATCAGGGTACACAGTGGCATCCTTAGTGAGGGCCCTCTTCCTGGTTTAGTCCTCACATGGCCTTCCTTGATACAGAAAGAGAGGAGAGAAAGAGAGAGAGAGAGAGCAAACAAGAGTGCTCTATCTCTTGCTCTTCTTCTAGGAGCACTAATCCCATCATGGGGGCTCCACCTCCATAATCTCATCTTTTTTTTTTTTTTTTTTTTTTGGAGTCTCGCTCTATTGCCCAGGGTAGAGTACAATGGTGCGATTTCAGCTCACTGCAACCTCTATCTCTCGGGTTCAAGTGATTCTCCTGCCTCAGCCTCCTGACTAGCTGAGATTACAGGGATGTGCCACAATACTCGGTTAATTTTTGCATTTTTAGAAGAGACGGGGTTTTTCCATGTTGGCCAGCTGGTCTCGAACTGCCTGCCTCAGCCTCCCAAAGTGCTGAGATTACAGGTGTGAGCCACTGCACCCAGCCCATAACCTCACCTACACCTAATGATCTCCCAAAGTCTCCACCTCCTAATACCATCCTCCTGGGGTTAGGGTTTCAGCATATAAATTTGGGGGTGGGAGATGTAAACATGCAGTTCATCACAGGAAGAGTAAGTATAATCCTCACAGTGATGCTGGGAGGAGTAAATAAGATCATGTATCTAAAGTGCTTAGCACAGTGCTTAGTACATAATAAATGCTCAGCAAGTTACATACTATTATGACAACACTGTTATTATTAAACACTAGTAGGAAAACACCATTATTTGGATTGCAAAGTCTGGCCATCATTTCTTTAGTTTGTTTGTTTGCTTTATTCTGTTACTACCTTAAGCATACTCACCAGAGTGCAGCATGGTTTAAAATTAATTGATTTTTTAATTCTACAAATCTTTAATCGAAACACCATTTCCAGAGATCCTACCAGCCTCTAACATTTAGCTCTCCCATCTTCACAATTTCAGCATTTTTTTTTCTGAGCTTAATATTCATCACACATACTGATGCAATCACTTGTATATGTATACATGTATTCCTATCGCTTGTGTTCCATTTCCAGCCAATGTTTGCCTGTTTTCACAGATAGATTATCACTAGAGAAGTGGAACCAGGATAATAGCCAGGTCTACTTGATCCTACAATAGCCATCTTCTAACTATGGAATGTGTTTCCTTAGAGGTATACCAGGGCTTTCCAAGGGTACATTACAGGCAGCGATAGTTTTAAAGGAATCAATTTCCACATGCTTACATTCCCTCTTTTCTATAATTGTCTATCTGAGAGCACATGCAGGGTAAAGTCATTAAGTATTTCCTTTCTTACCTCCCTTTTGACAATGTTCCTTTATTTCAACTAAAAAAAAAAAAAAAGGCATTTTGTAAACATTTCGAACCTGCTATGGCACATGCTCCTGGGGTATAAAACATCTGGAGTTTCAAACATATAGACAATTCAAAATAGCTTCCATTTTACTATCCCGCCTCCTCATTCTCCAAACATTGTCAGAGAAGACATTGTTCTTGAAGGAAAATCCTTGAAGGACAAAGTTAAAAGAGCACAAATAAACCCTGAAAACAGAGGACCCGAGGCTCATTTCTCTCAGGCAACAAACTTATATTATTTTGTCTGTCTGTCTACCTAAATATGTATCGTAAAATTCCAAGTGAAAAGTGGAATTCCAAACTTCCAGTTCCAGTTAAAAATGGAGTAGAAACGTCCCGCCTTCCTCTCCCCTGTGATTGTAACTACAAATTGTTGACAGAATACACAAGCAACTGTCTGTGGTATCCAAACAGTAAAGACCAGTAAGCAGACTAGGAAGGGAAATAACAACTTAAAGAATAATAAGGAGGTGAGCTTTCTGGTGTTTTTCTTTTTCTACTCATATTTCACAGCATAGTATAAGTGAGCAACATCATGGAACTGTGCAGCAGGCTTGACCTAGAGAAACTCTCTCCTTGGTCAGAGGAATAAGCAGGAGGGGCCCTGCATCTCCGCTCCTGACTCTCCTGTGGAGGGGCCCTAGAAGCTGTACTCATGGAAGCTGCATTCATGCAACAGTGGCAGCAGCAGCCAAGGTTGCCTATTTGCCCCGGAGTTGGCTACAACAGTGCAAAGAACTAGAACTTTTCCAACAGAGGACCAGGGCAAAGGGTCCCTGGAAATCAGAGAGTTTCAGGGAGATCACAGAGAAGAGGGAGCTTGAGAAGATGATCCTACAGAGCTATGTATAAAGTCCTGGGTTTATCCCTCAGGTCTTCATGCATGAAAATGATTTGAAATAGAATACTAGAAGCTTTGAGAAGTAAGCAACAATGTAATCCATGGCCCAGGTATCAGACTGATCCCGGGGAAAAACACTCATGAGGAGGATCCATAGAGCACTACAAAGGCTTTCGAAAATGAACTGACATTGGAAATAAAGCCCTTAGAAGGCATAATGCAACTTGTGACCTGAACTTAACTGGGTCAATGGACTGTGAAAAGAAACAAACACACAAATGAAATCAGCATTTTCCGGAGAATTCTAACAGGACCCAGAATATCATAATATTTTTTAAATGCCCAGGATGTAAGTTAAAATTAATTAACAAACAAAGAATCAAGGCATTCTCAGCAACTCCTAAGTGAAAAAGATAATTAATAGGCACCACCCTTGAAGTGACCTAGATGTTGAAATTATTTGACAAAGCCTTACTTCAAGCAGTGGTAATAACCATGCTCCATGAAGTAAGGACCAACAAATTTGAAGTGAATGGAAGGACAGAAGTCCTCAGTAAAGAAATAGCAGCCATAAGAAAGAATCAAATGGAAGCTCAGAACAGAAAAATAAAATAACTAAAATATTTTAAAAGCCACTGAAATTGCAGAGTGAAGATGACAAGATAGAGTAAGTAAACATACGGGTAAATTAATAGATATTATCTAACATGAATAAAACAGAAAAAAGTTTTCAAAAATGAACTTAACTTCAGATACCTGTTGTATATTATCAAAAGGTCTAACACTGATGTCATGAAAAATCTAAGAAGGAAAGGAAGGAGAATGAGATTTGTATAGAAGAAAAGTTTGAAAATTTAATGGCTAAAGTTTCCTAAATCAAATGAAAGATATCAATTTAGAGTCAACAATCTCAGAAGAACCCAAATAAGATAAACTAAGAAAAGAAAATCAAAATAATCAACCAAGTGGAATTTATTCAGGAACACAAGGCTAATTTAACAAATTAAAGAAAAACTACATGATCATGCCAACTCATGCAGAAAAAACATTTTCAACATCTCCCAGGAAACCAGGAAGAAAGATGTAGTTTATGGGATTACCTGATTAGATCAACTGAGGATATTCTGCCTTTCTTAAAGTCAGCTGTGCCAAATAACATAATCTAATTATAGAAGTGACTGCAACATTGTATTCAGTTCATACCCACATTCAGAGGTGAGGGGATTATACAAGGTGAGTACACCAGGGAACTGGAACTCTGGGAACCATCTTAGAACCATGTTTGCCATAACGATCAATAAACAATGGGAACCCAGTGTTTTAAAATCAGTACCTTTTACAACAGCTCTCAAAGTATCTAACAAAATATGTGCAAGACCTATATGAGCAAATTATAAATGCTGATAAAATAATCAAGAAATACCTAAATAAATGATACAGCAAGTTTGTGGTTTGAAAGACTCAATATGTTTTAAGATGCCAAGTCTCCTCAAATTGACCCACAGATTTAATACGAATCCAATCAAGATCTTTGGAACAATTTTTTTTTTTTGTAGGCATAGACAAGCTGGTTCTAACACTTACAAAGAAAGGCAAAGAACTACAACTGAAAAATACATTTTGAGACATAACACAGTTGAAAAACTCACACTATTAGATGTTAAGACTTAATATCAAACCATACTAATTAAAACAATGTGGTTTGGTTAAGGAATGGGCACATAAATTAATGAAACAGAATAAAGAGTCCAGAAATAGACCCACAAGTATCAGATCAATTAATTTTTGATAGAGATGCAAAAGCAATTTAACAGGGGAGATATAGGCCTTTCAAAAATTTATCTGGGACAAATGGACATCTATTTGCAAAAAGTGAAAAAAAACCACTTGACCTATACCTTATACCTTAGGTAAAAATTAGCTCAATATAGGTCATATAAAACAAAAACTGAAAATGTCTTGGGAGAAATTATGAAGGAAAATCTTTATACACTTGAGATAGGTAAATAGTTCTTATATGATACAAAGTGTGTTGCATTTAAAAATTGATAAATTAGATCTCACCGAAATTAAAAACATTTATTCTGTGAAATGCACTGTGAAGGGAATAAAAAGAGAAGGTACAGAGAGTGGGAAACTATTTCCAAATCACATATTGAACAAAAGACTTGTACCCAGAATATATAAAAAACTCTCAAAATTCAACAGTAAGAAATCAAACAACCCCTCACCCCCACCATAAAATGAGCAAAAGCTATGAACAGACACTTGGCAAAGGAGATATTCTGCTGGCAAGTAAGCATATTGAAAGATGTTCGTCATTAGGCAAATTTAACCACAGTGAGTTGCTTCTACACACCTGTTAGAATGGTCGAAACAAAAACAACAAAATCAATCTCACAATACCAAGCACTGGTGAAGATGTGAAGCAACTGGAAGTTGCACACCTTGTTGCTGATGGGAATGCAAAATGATATGGCCACTTTGGAAAAACAGTTGACAGATACCAATCTAGGTATTTATCTTAGAGAAATTTGCTTATGAAAATTGTAAGTGACCATGGAATATTATGCAGCCACAAAAAAGAATGAGTTCATGTCCTTTGCAGGGACATGGGTGAAACTGGAAATCATCATTCTCAGCAAACTGATGATGGAACAGAAAACCAAACGCCACATGTTCTCACGCATAAGTGGGAGTTGAACAATGAGAACACATGGATACAGGGAGGGGAACATCACACATTGGGGGCTGTTGGCAGGTGGGGACTAGGTTTTTTAATGCTTACTGGCATTAAATTATTTGAACAGCTTCAAATAATTTAGGGATAGTATTAGGAGAAATACCTAATGTATGTGACAGGTTGATAGATGCAGCAAACCACCATGGCATGTGTATACCTATGTAACAAACCTGTATGCTCTGCACATGCATCCTGGAACTTAAAGTATAAGAAAAAAAACTGTAAGTGAATGTTTATTGCAGGAATTTTCATAATTACCAAAAAACTAGAAACAATCAAATTCCATTCAATGACTGAATAAACAAATTGAGGTACTGCCATGCAATGGAATACTAGCAAGCATTAAAAACAACTAACCACTGATACATGTAACAACATGGATGAATATTAAAGGCATTATCCTAAGTGAAAGAAGCAGGTCTCAAAAGGGAATATACTGTATGATTCCAGGTATGACATTCTAGAAAAACCAAACCAGAGATGCAGAGAACAAACACATCAGTGGTTTCCAGAGGTTTGGAGTGTGGTTTTGGCCATAAAGGACAAGATGAAGATGATATATTTAGGGTGATAGAACTGTTCAGTAATCTAATTTTGAAGTGGTTACAAATATCTATGCATGTGTTAAAACTCAGAACTGTATACACACAGTAAATTTGATGGTATGGAAATTTAAACATAAAAAATAAAGTCATTTCTTTATTTATTTCAGAAAGTAACTCTGATTTGATGAATAAGTTTGACATTGAAGATTGGCATTACCAGTTAGATAAATTTTACACAAATTGGATGAACAAAACTGACAACTCCAAGTTTTAATAAATGTATATTTAATGCATGTAATACAGTAAAAAGTAATTCATAAAAATATTATATTTGAAAAAAGTAATTGAAATTAAACAATATTTCCATTTTTAAAAAATTTTTCTGAATCTATAGAGCTAAACAAAGTGCCTCAAAGTGAAAGAGTAATAAACAGATATTTGATAAATCCTGGTAATATTCTCAGAAGTAGAGGACATAAATGGCTTTACTGACTGGGTAACAAATTCATTTGCAAGTAAGGTACTTTCCAAGTCCGTGCTTCCAAAAATGGAAGAAGAATCTAATCAAGTTTTCATCTAATCATTAAAAATAATCTTAATGATAAATCATTACTGTGTGCTTTGTGACATTACACTGGGAAGCTGTTCAAATAATTGAATGCCATTATTCAATAAAACTCTTTCTATGCCTGTGTATTTAATGATGCGAATAAGTTTTCAAAGCACTACCATCTAGAAGAAAAAAGTAGAGACAGAATTGATGCCAAACTCTGATACAGTCTACACAAGCCAGGTTTCAAAGAAAACAAACTTCAACTAATACATTAAGATAGGGATTTCTAATATATGTCACATTTAAGGTTAGTAATTATTCATAAACATTTATAATAGAAAGTACAAATTTTTGATAAATTAATCAGAAAATAAACTGTTGGCACTCACAGGAAAGTTTTTTAAAGTAATAATTTCCATTTCATGGACAGTTTTGTTCTAGAGTTGCATGGTAGGGTGATAAAAATAATCTAAGCATTTAAAAGATATTACACTGTGACGAAATTCTGTAGGCGAAAGGAAATAGAAATGAGTTCAGAGAGAAAAAGGAGTAAAGTAAAATTTGCTGAAGGTTACAAGAGAAGCCTGTAATTTTTTAATGTTTGGTGACTGTCAAGTCAGATGAATTTAAGTTTCACTGAACACATGAAACTTAAATTAAAATTAAATTTAAAAGAGTTATATGTCAATTATTATAATATTCTTTAAATTCTACTATCTGACACTATCTACATTCACTGTTAAAAGCTTTTAGATATTAATTTAACATTATACAAGGGCTGTGTACTGTTTCAAAATCCTTTGAGGGTACACAAGCAAAAATATTTGGAAGGTCACATCTCTAAAACACTATGTTGCACTGCATCCTCGATAAGAACTTAATTTTTTCTTTAAACGTTTGCAGGGTTTCAGGCACAAAATTAACATATGGCTAGAGCAGATGAGAATGGACACTTCAGATTACTTCCCAATTGCTGAGCTCAATGGAATTACAGTTATGAAGATCACAATGCTATTTGGCAGAACAAAAGTCACAATTTCAAAAGAGATTCACAGATTTTCATATGATGATTCTGAATCATGAATTAGTTTCAGTGGGAAACCCAGAGTTTAAACTCTAGGATGTCTGAATTACTGGACAACTGCCACATCACTGTTGCTTAATTCCAAAAAGAACTGATTGAGCTTAAGGAATAATGTTCACCTGAAAGACATAGATAGTATTCTTTCCCAGGAATTTTGGGAAACAAGCATGAAATTTAGAACTAAGCTAGTATTTCTGCTACATAAAAGAAAAAAAGAAAACCCAGCATTTTTTTTTTTTTCATTTACCTGGCTCTGTAAAGATCTATCAGCTATGATTAAATTGACCATGATGGAGTGTTTAAAGCTGAATACTGAATTAAAATAGATGATGTTTTGAATTGCAAATAAGCTGCATCCTTGTTAGAGTAATCAACTGATTATTGACTAAAATGGGCCCAGGGATATGCACTTATGATCATATATATTAAATAATATCAGACTTTTGACTTGCTGCTAAAAATTCCTGTACTCTACTGTAATCTGTAAAACCACAAATATGGATTTTGACTGTGATTCTGAAATGTGATCTGATTTCTGATTCAGAGGCATAATATTTGACAAAATGCAGATGGCCTTGGTCTCCAGCCACTGAACAAAAGAATGTTCTGTAAGAAGCACAAGGATCAACCTATGATCTTGAGTTTCTGAGCCATCAACCTGTAAGCCAAGCAGCTAGCTTGGCAAGAGAGTGAGAAGAATGCATGCAGATGAGGAAAGAAAACCTCTACATTTCTGTTTCAGGGACACGACGCCACTTCGAGCAAAGCAATATTTGGCAGAGAATAGAAACCTAATCTCAAATGATTTATAAACAAGAATTGCTGAGCCCAAAGAGAACAGGTAGCATTTAGGCTCAACAAGAAATCTATTTTATCTGGCACTGCTTCTTTATCCTGGGTATGTGGCATAGCAAAGTCCGAACAAGCCTGTAATTCTCCCAGAAAAACAGTGGAAATCCACAGGAGGAGCATTTCTCGTGGTCACAGATAAAAAGAAGTTGTTAGGGACTTCAAAGGATTTTTAAAACTTCAAGCTTCAAATTACAGCAGAGTGAAATGTAAGCACCAGAAAAGTTGATCATGAAGTTTCTTCATAAAAATTCTGTCACAGTCTTAGCTCTATCACTACCCAAATATCAACAAAAACGACAACTGTTCCTCACATAACTTCTCTTCTTCATCTCATTTTTGACCATTCTCCCTACCATGTTCTCTGTGACAGCCCTACAGACAGATGCTGGCAGCTGATTAAAAGAACTGAGGGAGGATATCTGGGGCAAGAACATTGCAGGCAGATGGAACAGAGTAGCTATGCAGCCTAGAGAGCAAAAACAGAAACATTAGGAGAGAAGTCAGAGGGGCAATCAGGTCCAAATAATGTAGGGTGGGATGTCTGTGCTGCACAGGTCTAGGAGGCACAAATGACACAGACAGGAGGCAAAAATACTGGGTAGAAGAGGACGGTCCCCAACAAAGGCTCCATCCTCAAGCCTGAAGACCCACAGCCCTAAGTGAGGACAGACATTTCTGTTTTTGCACCTATAAAGTTCCCTTTTGGCCCACTACACGCCCCCACCATCATGCCCATATATAAACCCAAGACCTTAGCAGGCAGACTCATGGAGCGGCTGAACATCAGAACCAGCAGACCGGCAATGACAGAACAACTCAGCAGAGAGAGAACAGAGGAGGGACATTCCGAGGGGAGTTCAGCTGGGGGCGGTCAGAGAAGAGTCTGGCCACTGGATGCTCCGACTCCAGGGAAAGACCACCTTCCCACTCCATTCCCCTCTTTCTGACTCTCCATCCATCACACTGAGAACCACTTCCACCACTCAGTAAAACTTTGCACTCATTCTTCACTCTCAGGTGTGATCCAGTTCTTACAGTACACTGGGCAAGAGCTTGGGATACAGAAGGCTGTCACGCTGGCCCCCTGCCCTTGTAATAAGGCAGAGGGTCCACTGAGCTGATTAACACACAAGCCGTCTGCAGACAGCAAATTTAAAAGAGCTTGGTAACACGTGCCCACTTGGGCTTCAGGAGTCACAGACATCCACCCCCAGACACTGCAGTGGGGCTGCAGACCAAAAGCATTCTTGCAGGCCTCTGGACCTGCCCATCTGCATGCTACCCCTAGGGGTTTGAGCTTCAGGGCAACCACACAGGAGACACCCCTGTTGCATGTCTTGTGAAGGGAATCAGGGAACTCTCCCCTTTTACGATTCACATTGACTTCTGTATGACTGGTATTCCCCTGCCGTTGTGCAATGCAGCAATACTGATGAAGGCCTAACAGTCGTAAAGGCCAAGGGCTTTTACACTGAGTGAGAGGGAAAGACTTGGAAAACTTGGAGAGAATAGATGTGACAGTTTAAAAGATTCCTTTCTCTGCTGTGTGCATAGGGAAGCATCAAGGAAGAGGCAGTAATAGCCCGAAGGAGCAGAGGGAGGCAGCAAGGAAGCCAATAATGAGGCTGGAAGGATAATACAGGCACAAATCCAAGTGAGCTGGGCCGGGAGGTTGTGGAGGTGTGAGCACTGGTTGGATCACGTATACATTTTGACAGTTGAACCACTAAGATTTGCAGACAAATCTGATATGATGTGAAAGAGAAATGAAGAGTCAAGAACGACCCAACGTTTTTAACTAGAACTGAAAAAACTACATTGTTATTGACTAAGGTGGGAAAAGCTGGGAGGAGAAAAAGTGCATGAGCAGTATCAGATTGGTTTTGTACCTGTTATGTTTGACATGCCTTTTAGATACAAATAGAAACAAACAGAAGGCAAATTGTGTGTGTGTGTGTGTGTGTGTGTGTGTGTGTGTGTGTGTGTGTGTGTCTGCATGCCACAAGCATACATATGCATGCAGGTCCAGAGGTCAGAGGAGGGATATGGGCTAGAGACCCACATTTGTAGCTGTCAGAGTACCGGTGGTATTTAAAATCATGAGCCTGAATTAAATCATCAAAAGAAGAGAGATCCAAGGACCAACGCATGGGGGACTCCAGTGCCTACAGGTGAGAGAAATGAGGAGAAAACACAAAGGAGACTGAAAAAAGTGGCCAAAGAAAGAGGAAAACCCAACTGGAAGTCAGGTGAAGAGTTTATCAGAGAGGAGGCAGTGACTAAATGTGGTAATGCTGCTGGAGGTCAAACTACTGAGAACTCCTATGGGACATAGCCACACAGGTAGAGGCCCTTGGAGATGTGGGAAAAAAGGACCTTTGCTTGAGAGGTGTAAACAAGGGCAGTGGAATGGAGGTTTGAAGTTTAGGGAAGTGGAAAAAAATTGGGGATGATATGTAGATTTAAGAACCATCAGTGTATATGTGGCTATAAGCAAATATAAGATTTCCCATAGAAAACATATAAGAAAAGAAGGTTGAAAATAGAATCCTGTGGAATATCAACATTTAAGGGGCCAATAGGAAAAGGAAGGAGACTAGACTGTGGCCAGGGCAGTGAAAGCCAGATAGGAACAGCAATATTCTAAAAACCAAAGGCAAAGAGAGTGCTACAGAGGAAGGAGAAACCAACAAGGACAAAAGCCTTCCATTGCAGGGTGCAGCCAAGTTTATACTTCCTCCTTCACAACCCCGCATCTCTTCTCCTATAGGACATTGTACTTATGGGCTGTAACAGATACTGCCGGTTTCAAAGACTGAAGGAAGTGCATACCCCAGCTTCCTCGCCCCTCAAGTAGGCTAATTCTAAACCATATGTTAGAGACTATTTCCCAGATTTTTCCATGGGATTGCTCTAGTTGCCCACTATGGTAGCTGGTTTAATAATCTACTTTTTTTTTTTTTTTAGATGGAATTTTGCTCCATCTCCCAGGCTGGAGTGCAGTGGCACGATCTCAGCTCACTGCAACCTCGGCCTCCCAGGCTCAAGCAACCCTCCTGCCTCAGCATCCTGAGAAGCTGGGATTACAGGTACACGCCATCACGCCCAGCTAATTTTTTATATTTTTAGTAGGGAAGCGGTTTCACCATGTTGGCCCCGCTGGTCCCAAACTCCTAACCTCAAGTGATCCACCCACCTCGGCCTCCCAGAGTGTTGGGATTACAGGCGTGAGCCACCATGCCATGCCAATAATCTATCCTTTATTGGCCTGTTTTCCTCTCCACTCCTGTGACCCTCACCCCACCATTGTCTCACCACCCTCCCAAATTGTACCATGTGAGGTCAACTCCTTGTCTTGGGGTCTGTGTCTGTGCTTCCCATGTCCATCTCTACCTTGGCCCATGAACTCTGTAAAAATATGCCTATCTTCATGCCTTCCCCAGTTCCTGGTAAACTGCCTGGTACATAGAATACGCCTACTAAATGTCTGTTGAATTGAAGCAATTACCTTTGCACAGGGCATGTGGTTTCTTTCAAATAAAGTTATCTCAAATACATTATCCCATAAGACAATTCTACCCCTTAGGTATTATTATTTCTATTTAAAGTTGGGGCAATCGTGGTTTAAAGGGCTTGAGAGACATGCTAAGTGCCTTCACTGAGATCTACAAAATATCTGTGTAAGTACCTCATCTACCTCTAGCAAAGTATTGATGTAAGTACCTCAAAGAAATAGTGTTAAATTATTTTTTCCAAATAAACCCACAATTCAATAGGAGAAATTCAGACCATGTGTTTTACCAGGATCCTGAAACTACCGTTTTGCTGCTTGTGCACTGAAATGGTTGCTAGCAGCAACCGGAGCTAGACAGAGCAAATAAGGTGCTAGGAAAAGGAAGAGGGAAATAAGCAAATAAATAACTGAGATTCTTTCATGGCAGAGAGATCTCTTCAGCCCCACAGAAATGCCATCTAAAATCGACTTTTCATATATGATTACAGACTAGGCAAAGGATTAGTCAGAAAGCTCAGCATGATTGATGGGTCCTGAACTTTAGCCTCAAGTTCTCACATCTCAACTATGGAAACACATACAATGTTTATTTTAAAACCTCTGACGAACAGTTCCCACAGTATTATCACTTCAGCACACTATTTACTTTACAAGACCTAGCATCGACATAAGATAGAAAGGATAAGACAACTGTGTATCCTTCTTTATGAGAACAAAATATCTTAGGAGCTATGACTGATTTAAAGGATATTAACAGAAGATGAATCAAATTTACAGAGCTATGCATTGGGAAAAGCAGCTGTTACAAATTGTGGGTTTTGGCTCGATTCAGTCTGGAAAGACACGTGAGAGCTCTTGTGAGAAAGGGGCTGTAGCAGCAGGTATTAATAAGGATTAATAATCAAATCTCAGGATGGTCCCAGGATGGTGGACTATTTGGGGGAGGATAGGGCCTCGGGGACTGGATTTAAAATAAGCTGGGAATGACCTCCTTGAACCTCAGTTTCTTAATTTATAAAATAAAGATGATAATACCTTGGAGATTTGCTCTGGAAGCAAACTGAACTAACAGCTGTGAAAGCACTTCGGAAAGGAGAATGGGGTACACAATGTAAAGGGAGGAAGGATTACTGTTTCCTTGGGCAAATGATTTCACAAGTTGGAAGGAGACGATTGAGACAAGAGTCAGCTTTTAGTCACCATTCCTTTCGTCAGCTAAGTAGGAACCTAACACCCAACGCAAGTCTACCACGCCAAACGTCTCCACCAGAACACCATTTTCCGCCCTCTGCTAAGTGGGAACTTTTCTCTTTCAAAATATTCAGGATTCTTTATGTAATTGATTTAGCTCTATTCCACTGACATTCAGCCTGTGTCCTTTCATACTTTCTGTATCACAGCATGGTTTACATGTAGTTACTAATGCTCTTTTTATATTCTGTTTCTTACATGTGTGCAGCACAGATTAGGTTTAACACTCCTTAAAGGTAGGAACTATGTTAAAGTATTGTTATTATTATTACTGTTAGAAAGTACTTTGCAAAACACATAGCCCTAGACCACGGCTTCTCAAAAGCAGCACTTCTAACATTGTAGGCCACATAATTTTTTGTTGTGGGAAGCTGTCCTGTGTGTGAATTATAGGATGTTGGGCAGCATACCTTGCCTCTACCTACGAGATGTTAGTAGCAACTCCCCTGTTCTCACATTTGTGACAACCAAAAATGTCTACAGATGGAGCCAAATGTTACCAATGGAGGCTGCAAAATCACCCTTAGTTAAGAATCAATGCATTAGATAGAGATTAAAATTATGGTCACCATAATTACTTTTACTTTTTCAGAGTATCTGGAATGGCAGTCAGAAAAGAAAAGGTAATGAATATTGAATGAATGAAAAAATGAAAGAAAAACTATATTTGTTGTATTTATAAAGTGGCCCTATAGCATAATCCCTTATATGATTAAGACTGTATTATGTAATAAATGCTTTTCTGGTTAGCATACAATATGTTCTTAAACTTTTTAGTAACTATATCTGTTACTATGTATGTTACAAGAAATTACATTCCTATGCATAAACAAAGATTGTAGCCGGCAGTAACTTTCTCTATAGTACACAAACTATGAATATGTCTAGCATCCTGTTTATCCATAAAGCAAGAGACAGAATACTTATTTTAAATTCTAGGTAAATATTACATCAAACACCAATTATCGGATGCATTTTTGGAGAATTATTTCTACATGAAAAAAATATTACAACCAAGAATTCTAAAAAGATTCTCTGACAACTAGAGGATCTCAGATGAGTGTACTTGGGAAATTTCTGTTCTCTTTAAACATACATTTTAAAATATAAATGTTTCACCAATGTTTCCAAGATTTTTTCCAAGATTGTCAATCTTTTCCAAGATTAAGATATGTGCAATGTCCTCTGATATTGGAGAACCAATGTTTTAAGTAGCATTTTACTTTGTTATTAAAGAATACTAATAACATTATTTTGATTTTCAAGAACTGATACATTATGAGCAACAGTGTTAAAGAACACTGATGATTTTTTTGATTTTCAAGCTTTCTCTACAAATTCTTAAATCCTGTATCAATGGATTACATTTTCCAAATGACCACTAATGAAGACTACAACCGTTCTTATAAAACAGGAGAAGATGTAGCTAAAATAGAAAAGACTTAAAGGACTTCTCTTTCAGATGTAGTCACTCAGCCTTCTAATGGCTTTTAGCTATATACTATCTTTTGGAGGGAATCCTAAGTTAGCAGCTGACCTCTATTAAACAATGTGTGAAAAAGAAAACAAACTTCCATTTCTGGCCATGATCTAGTAACTTGCAGCAGGTCAATGCTCCCATCAAGTACAACTAGAAAAGCCAGATAAAACACAAGAAACATCTGTTTGAAGGCATCTGAGAGCTGGTGAGATAATTTAGGTGTAAGTGGCCAAAGTCCTAGAGAGAAGATTACTGTAGAACAAAGACTCTACATTCTTTTTTAAAGTTCTATTTTAAGTTCAAAGGTACATATGCATATTTGTTATATAGGTAAACTTGTGTCATGGGGTTTGTTGTACAGATTACTTCGTCACTCACATATTAAGCCTAGTACCCCTTAGTTATTTTTCCTGACCCTTTTTCTTCTCCCACCTTCCACCTTCTGGTAGGCCCCAGTTCAGTTGCTCCCCTCTATGTGTCCATGTGTTCTCGTTGTTTAGCTCCCACTTATAAGTGAGAACATGCAGTAAGAGTCTACTATCTGTGCATACCTTGTCCCTCATGGAACTTCCCAGTTCTTGGCATGGTGCTAGACATGTGGCCACTGCAAAGAGAAGATAAGCCAGAAGAACTCTGGCAATTCTCCAAAGGTGAAGAGACAAAAATTAGAGTTTGGTGTTGCTGAAGCAACCAGCCAGATATTAAGGGGCCAAGTAAGCAGCAAGAAAAGAGACACAGAGAAGCAGATCTATCACTTTGGAGGGTTGCCTGGCAAGGCATTTGCCACAGAGGGCAGGAGACTAAAGAACTAAGCAGAAAACTTCTGAAAAGTAAAATGGAAATTACAGAAATTATACTGCTCTGAGCAGAAAATAAAATGAAATTTGGAACTACCCAAGGATGAGGGAATATAGTAGGCCTCCAAGTTTCTTAATAAGACTGCTGGAGAAGCACACTCTCAGACTGGAGAAAAACCAGGGTAGATGGAGCCTTATAATAATGAGGCAAAATCAGCTCAGTCTCTGATTAAATTAAGGTTATCTGGCCCCATATGTGCCTAGTGATCATATATGTGACACATATATTTGATCATATATGTGTCTGGCCCAGATCACATATATGATCTGGCCACATACTTGTCTACCCTTTAAGAAAGAATCTGTTGCTACACCTGCCAGTGCACTGCCTTTACCTGTCAGATCCTTCAGGTTTTGCCTCAGCTGTGGAACACTGAAGAGATCTGCCTCACCCAGTGACACAGTTTTCCCAGGAAGGGCCACATCCAATGACTGATTAAGGTGGAAACACATAGACTCGATTATTTGGGCTCAACATGGGATAACTCTTGTAGTCCTGATACATTCCAGAACTCCCCAAGGATTTATCTGAGGCTTTGATGGGCCTGGATCACATTTCAACTCCTTCTGCCCAATTTGGCTTTCTCTCCAACCTGCTCAATAAATATCCTGTACACCAAACTCCATCTCAATTACTGTTTCCAGAAAACTCAACTTTTAGCACTAAGTATCAGGCATGGTCAAGAAAGCGGGTCATAAGATAGGGTTATTGATCTAGATAACCTCACAACTACATCAGCTGTTAAAATTAGCAACCAAGCAGCCACTAGAAGGGGCGGAACATGTTTGCAGATCTCCAAAATGACCCATACCAAAGAATTGTCATTACTTTTCTTTCTGTTAGCTACCTGGAAACTCACCTCAGAGCAAATGTCATGATTTGACCTAATTAAGAGCTTACTCAGTGCAAACAGCCTTTTCCTCAGGGTGTTTCTCAAACAAAAAAAAAAATATAATAACCAACTAACATTGCAACTGTCTGAGGTGGGGATATCACTCAGAACAAACAAGAAGCTAAACAAAAAAACTAAAAGAGGGGTGACGATCCAAGAAGGATGAATAGGAACAGCTCTGGAGTGCAGTTTCCAGCGAGAACACACAGGGTGAGTGATCACTGCATTTCCAAAAGAGTTTTTACTGCCTGCAGACTAGGAGATTCCTGGGTGGAAAAGCACCACGAGTCTCCAGCACAGCTGTTTCAGCCAGCGCAGTGGGTCTCCACACAAAAACTCACACAAATCTGGACGGCCATTTCAACTGGCACCTGGAATGCCTGGGAGACAGAGTCGCCCATTCAACTGAAAAAAAGGGGGCTGAAACAGGGAGCCAGGTGATCTGGTTTGGCGGGTCCCACCCTGACAAAGACCAGCAATCTGAAACACTCTGGACTGAGAGTTTCATAGCAAGCACAGCTGGACCCAGGACAGTCCAGCTCTGTGGGGGGAAGGGTGCCACCATTACCAAGGCAGTCCACCGCTACCAAGACAGTCTGCCATTACCAAGGCAGTCCGTCATTACCGAGGCAGTCTGCCATTACCCAGGCAGTCCACCATTACAGAGACAGTCTGCCATTACTATGGAAGACTGCCATTACCAAGTCAGTTCTAACTATACCTCTATAAACAAAACTGCAAGGAGGTGCACACAGCAGCTGGACAGAGCCCATGGCAGCTCAGCAATGCCTCTGCTGGAAGACTGTGACTAGGCTACCTCCTTGCTGGTCAGGGCACCTCTGAAAGAAGGCAGCAGCATGTCAGGAGCTTATAAATAAATCTCCACCTTCCCAGGACAGATCACCTGGGAAAAAAAGGCAGTTATGAGTTCCGCTGCAGCAGACTTAAACATAACCACCCAGCAGCTCTGAACGGAACAATGGAACTCACAGCTCAGCACTTGAGCTCCTATAAGGGACACACTGTCTCCTCAAGCAGCTCCCTGACCCCTGTATATCCAAAGAGACACCTCATAATGGAGAGCTCAGGCTGACATCTGGAGGGTAGCCTTCTGGGACAAAGATAACAGAAGAAGGAACTGGCAGCAACTCCTACTATTCTGCAGATGCTGCAGGTGATCCCCAGGCGAGCGGGGTCTGGAGTGTACCTCCAGCAGTCCTGCAACAGAGGGACCTGACTGTTAGAAGGAAAACTAAGAAACAGAAAGAAATAACTTCATCATCAACAAAAAGGACGACCAGTCAGAGACCCCATCCCACAGTCACCAAATACAAAGACCACAGGTAGATAAATCCACAAAGATGGGAAGAAACCAGTGCAAAAAGGATGAAAACACCCAAAACCAGAATGCCTCTCCTCCTCCAAGGGATCACAACTCCTCACCAGCAAGGGAACAAGGCTGGATGGAGAATGAGTCTGATGAATTGACAGAAATAGGCTTCAGGAGGTGGGTAATAACAAACTTCTCTGAGCTAAAAGAACATGTTCTAACCCAATGCAAAGAAACTAAGAACCTTAAAAAAAGGTTTGACGAAATGCTAATGAGAATAAACAGCTTAAAGAAAAATATAAATGACTTAATGGAGCTAAAAATCATGAGAACTTCAAGAAGCATACACAAGTTTTAATAACTGAATTGACCAAGCAGAAGGAAGGATATCAGAGATTGAAGAGCAACTCAATGAAATAAAATGAGAAGGCAAGATTAGAGAAAAAAGAGTGAAAAGAAATGAACAGCGCCTCTAAGAAATATGGGATTATGTGAAAAGACCTAATCTACATTTGATATGTGTACCTGAATGTGACAGAGAGAATGAATCCAAGCTGGAAAACACTTTTCAGGATATTATCCAGGAAAACTTCCCCAACCTAGCAAGGCAGGCCAATATTCAAGTCCAGAAAATACAGAGAACACCACAAAGATATTCCTCAAGAAGAGCAACCCCAAGGCACATAATCATCAGATTCACCAGGGTTGAAATGAAGGAAAAAACACTAACGGCACCCAGGGAAAAAGGTTGGGTTACCCACAAAGGGAAGCCCATCAGACTCACAGAGGATCTCTTGGCAGCAACCCTATAAGCCAGAAGAGAGTGGGGGCCAATATTCAACACTCTTCTTTTTTTTTTTTTTTTTTTTTTTTTTG
>NW_022436945.1:36861448-36976061 GCF_009761245.1 Sapajus apella
ACCTCGGCCTCCCAAAGTGCTGGGATTACAGGCTTGAGCCACTGCACCCAGCCCTATTCAACATTCTTAAAGAAAAAAACTTTCAACCTAGAATTTCATATCCACCCAAACTTAGCTTCATAAGTGGAGAAATAAAATCCTTTACAAACAAGCAATTGCTAAGAGATTTCGTCACCACCAGGCCTGCCTTATAAGAGCTCCTGAAAAAAGCACTAAACATAGAAAGGAACAGTCAGTGCCAGCCACTCCAAAAACATACCGAATGGTAAAGACCAGCGACACAATGAAAAACTGCATCAACTATTGGACAAAACAACCAGGTAGCATCAAAATGGCAGGATCAAATTCACACATAAAAATATTAACCTTAAATGTAAATGGGCTAAATGCCCTGAACAGAAGACACAGACTGGCAAATTGGATAAAAAATCAAAACCCATTGGTGTGCTGTATCCAGGAAACCCATCTCATGTGCAAGGATACACATAGGCTCAAAATAAAGGCATGGAGGAAGATTTGCCAAGCAAATGGAGAGAGAAAAAAAAGCAGGGGTTGCAATCCAAATCTCTGATAAAATAGACTTTAAACCAACAAAGATCAAAAGAGACAAAGAAGGGCATTACATAATGGTAAAAGGATCAATGCAACAAGAAGAGCTAGAGATCCTAAATATATATGCACCCAATACAGGAACACCGAGGTACATAAAGCAAGTTCTTAACGACCTACATAGAGACTTAGACTCCCACACAAGAATAGTGGGAGATGTTAACACTCCACTGTCAATATTAGACAGGTCAACAAGACAGAAAATTAACAAGGATATCCAGGACTTGCACTCACATCTGGACCAAGCAAACCTAACAGACATGTACAGAGCTCTCCACACCAAATTTACAGAATATACATTCTACTCAGCACCACATCACATCTACTCTAAAATTGATCACATAATTGGAAGTAAATCACTCCTTGGCAAATACAAAAGAACGGAAATTATAACAAATAGTCTCTCAGACCACAGTGCAATCAAATTAGAACTCAGGATTAAGAAACTAACTCAGAACCTCATAACTTCATGGAAACTGAACAACTGGCTCTTGAATGTTGACTGGACAAACAATGAAATGAAGGCAGAAATAAAGATGTTCTTTGAAACCAACAAGAACAAAGACACAATGTACCAGAATCTCTGGGACACATTTAAAGCAGTATCTAGAGAAAAATTTATAGCAATAAATGCCCACATGAGAAGCAAGGAAAGATCTAAAATCAACACCCAATCATCAAAATTGAAAGAGCTAGAGGGGCAAGATAAAAAAAAAAACTCAAAAGCTAGCAGAAAACAAGAAATAACTAAGATCAGAGCAGAGCCGAAGGAGACAGAGACACAAAAATCCCTTCAAAAAATTAATAAATCCTGGATCTGGTTTTTTGAAAAGATCCATAAAATATACCACTAGCCAGATTAAGAAAAGAGAGAAGAATCAAATAAATGGAATAAAAAACATTAAAGGGGATATCACCACAGATTCCACAGAAATACAAACTACCATCAGAGATTACTACAAACAACTCTATGCACATAAACCAGAAAACCTGGAAGAAATGGATGAATTCCTGGACACTTGCACCCTCCCAAGCCTAAACCAGGAAGCAGTCAAAACCCTGAATAGACCAATAACAAGGGCTCAAATTGAGGCAGCAATTAAGAGTCTATCAACCAAAAAAAGCCCAGGTCCAGATGGGTTCACAGCCTAATTCTACCAGACATACAAAGAGGAGCTGGTACCACTTCTTCTGAAACTATTCCAAACAATGCAAAAAGAGGGAATCCTTCCCAAATCATTTTATGAGACCAACATCATCCTGATACCAAAACCCAGCAGAGGAGACTCAACAGAAAAAGAAAACTTCAGGCCAATATCCATGATAAACATAAACACAAAAATCTTCCATAAAATACTGGCAAACCGATTGCCACAGCATAACTCAAATGTCCATCAACAGCAGAATGGAAAAAATATATTGTGGTATAATCATATATTATTAGAATGGTATGTAACAATGAGAATGAATGAACCACAATATGAAGATGTAATTAATTTCTTGCACATAATGCTGAGCAAATGAAGACAGGTTTTAAAAAGTTACATTTTGTATGATTCCATTTATATGAAGTTCGGAATTAAGCAAAACCATCTTAGATGATAGAAGTAAGAACAGAGGTTTCTTTTGGAAGGGTGAGATATGACAGGCAGTGGGCTTGCAGGCATTTCTGAGGATGCTGTTAATATTCTATTTCTTGATCTGGGTAATGGTTACAGGGATCTTGTCACTTTGCTAAAATTTATCAGATTGTGCACTTATTATTTATATTCGTTCCTGTATAAATGGCATACTCAAATAAAAACTTCTAAAAATGAAATTAAACACAGACACCTACATTGCTTTCCATTTTCCTGCTGCAAGGAGAAGCAAATTCTGCTGACGTTGCTGCTTTCGGTTTCGTTTCTAAACTGGGAGCATTTGAGGAAATCTGGCCAGGAGTAATTCACCATCCCCAGGACCGATTCACAGCCTTCTTTTGCGGCCTCACAGAAGGACCTACAGGGCAGGAGTCCATGACTGAAAAAAAAAAAAAGAGAGAAAGGTGAAAAATTAATGTATACAGAACAGTTTTTGAAATAATAGTGAAATTAAAGTTAATTTATACTTACTATAGTCAGCAACTTAAATTTTTACATTCAGTCCAATGACAATGATTTTAGCTACTCTATTGTCTTGATTCTAGAAGAAATAGCTAATTCTACATCATCTAACTATTTCTTGTAGGTGTATTCATCACAATTTTTTTAAATATTTACTGAGCTAAAATATAGTCATCAGCCTAAAACAGCTTGATTAATATCAAAGGGGAAAATTAACATGGAAATGAAGGCCTTCAAATTGCAAAGGCAGAAGTAGGTCAAAAACAAGTTCTTGTATTTTTATCTTTCCTTTGAGAAATTCAAGTATCTCTGAAAGGCAGCAGAGAGTAAGCTGTTCCATTATTAACTTCCCCAGCCTCCCTGGAAAAGGAACATAATGCAGGTGAGTGGCAACTTGGAAGACCTTGTGCAGTTATTTATCTTTTCAGATGTCATCTGCAAAATAAAAAAATGCAAGTAATTGTCTGTTAATAGTAGCCCCTGGAGCTTATCTTTATTCACTTACATGACATGAAACAGTCCTAGATCCACACCTCTGTGGATGGAGATGGGATACTAACAAAGTCAAGGCCATGGACTTGCTTCCTTGCAGACTCAGGTAACTTTCTACGCTACAGCTATAGGCTGCGTCTCTCACCCTGGCTGGTCAACTGGTAAAGGAATTTCAAATAGTTTTAAGGAAGCTGGGAAAGAAAATATACATGTCAGTTAAATCAAAGTATGTACTTCACAAATGTAGAGTCAACAAGGTATCACAGAATTGTGCAGTATTCGATATGTAACAAACTTTAAACAGTACCTTAAACAATCCATCACATGAAATAGTTCCAGGGAGATTCTAGATGGATTTGAGGTCAAACAGCTCCCAATGGCAGAAGCAGGAATAGAATTTTGGTGCTTTAAGTTTCAGGACACATTTTACCTACTCTCCCTAGCTCTTTTCTTATAAGGACCTGATCATTGGGCTTTCAAAACTCCTTGATCAGATAAGCACATTTATAATACCCCATTCATATTTCTACAGATTACAAAAACATAGAGGGATATGCCAGCCATTGAGATCAAATGGAACAAACAGGGTCTGTAAAATAACCTTGGGGGAGAGATCTTTGTACATAAAAATGAAAAGGGAACCTCAGCCATTACATTCAGAAAAAAATATTTTACCTTCATCTCAGAAAGTCACCTTAAAACTGAGTATCCTTTAGAATACTGATATTCTTATAATTATCTACATACATTTATATGTAACCAAATTCAATAATGAAGATGTTGAAGAAGAGGTTTTGTATTTGAAGGAATTAGCTTCAGCATATAAAATGTGAATTTGTTCAGTGAAGTTACTTGGTATAAAGAAGACACCTGAAATATATTAGATATTTCTAAGACTGAGAAAGGATCACTTAAATAACACTTTTTAAATATTTCCTGCCTGTCCTGAATCTTATCCCAGAGAAGTTAGCAAATATATTTTCTCAGTTAAAACTAGGATACACAATTAAGGAATGTGGAGTATATAAAATTACTTATTCTTTGCCAGACATCGTTCTTAGTGCCACACACACATCATCTCATTGATTTCTCAGAACAGGATGAGTAATAGGTGTTATTACTCATCCCCAATACACAAATAAGGAAAATGAAGCACAGAAAAATAAGGCATTTGTCCAAGTTCACTGAGGGAATGAGTGTCAGAGTTAGGATTAGAACTCGGGCAGATTGGCCCAGGACCTATTCTATCTACTGTATTACAGGTAAGTCCTAATTTCATGAATGCATGTCTTGAAAGCACAACACAATTTTTTTTTTTAAATGGAGCCTGGCTTTGTCACCCTGGCTGGATTACAGTGGCACCTGCAAGCTCCACCTCCTGGTTTCAAGTGATTCTCCTGCCTCAGCCTCCCGAGTAGCTGAGATTACAATGTGTGGCCTCGTCCAGCTAATTTTGTATTTTAAGTAGAGATGGGGTTTCAACATGTTGGTCATGATGGTCTCGAACTTCTGACCTCAAGTGATCGCCTGCCTTGGCCTCCCAAAGTGCCAGGATAACAGGCATAAGCCTCTGCACCCAGCAGAGAGTGCAAATCTTGATATGCACTTTCTGAGTGGCACCATCATATACATGATGCGTGAGATTTCCCTTCATTCTACAAAAACCTAGTAAATGTGCATTGAATCAGTATTTGTCAAAGGGGCTAAGGGACACAAAGAAAGGGTAAAGACATTTCTGCTTTCTTCTGTAGGTGCCAGCCAGCCCACAGTAAAGCTGTAAAACAAGCTAGGCTTGTCTGGTGTTCCTCCTTTGCCTCCCAGTCCTTGGCCAGGATCCCAGTGTCCCAATGCCATCCTGATCACCCTGATGCCAGCACCCCACCCAGATGGCCACCTCTACCAGAGTGCTTGAAACATATTATTCCCTTTCTACAATCAAAACTGCCCTCCTAATTGCAGCTGATTTCAATTAGGCTTTCAAATAAGAAAATGGATGAAAAAATACAGAGTAATACATAAGTACAGATGAACACTTAACCCTCCCCGAGACTTTTGCATCATTAGAAGAAGACTGCTCACTGGGGCAAAGGAATCTCTAACTGATGAAATTCCAGATATTATTTAAAGGGTAAAAAAATCATTCAACATTTTTTTGAAGATGAGAAAAATGTCTGCAAAACTGAATAACACTCTGGAGCACAACTCTCCCAAGTGGTTCCTGGAGCTTTCTTCATTTCTGAAAGTAATTTTTTTTAATCATTCCATATCTTTTCTTAGAATCTTTTAGGGTAACAAAAATGAAGTTTCATGCAGGAGGCCAGCACACTGTTCTCAAGTTCTAAAGTTAAGTCTTTAATTCAGAAATGGACTCACTGTCATTGACTCTTATGGTGGTCATTTATTCTGCAGGAATGCCTCAGTCTATCACCTGCAGCTTTCACATGGCCACTCCTCCACTGTTTGAGCTTGGGCCAACAGTCCACTCATGCCAAGACTCAGTTTCCTCACTTGAAAAATGAGGGTTTTGGAAGAGCTGGAGTGCGGACCATTTTTCATAGTCCTTTTACTACTAACATTCTGGGTCAAAATTCATTCTTTAAGGCAGTGTTTCTCAGAGGAGCACTGATAATCCCACCAGCTTTGCTAAATTTCAAAAGGTAACAGGCATTTTTCTCAAGATTTGTTCTGGGAATATATAGAGACATTAAAATACCATTAGGCTCTCCATTCTAAAAATAGGGCCTAAGAAAAATGTCTACAGTGTTTCCAAATATTTCTCTTAAGAGGTATAACCAACTGCGACCCATAAGCTTTAAATTGCTGAACCAGGATATGTGAAATAGTGACAGAGTATTAATAAATAGCAGCACTTTCAAACAGTGAGCAATATGAGGAGTAATTTGTTCTTGCATTGCATAAAATTCAACTGTCTATGGAAGGTTGAAGCATTTTGCTTTTCATCACATGGAACACAGTGGTGAGATAGGCCACACTATTTTGGAATATGTGTCTATATCCAGGCAACAGACTAATGACCTTAAAACAGTGGTCTGCACAGGGAAGGAGTCCACTTTGGCTATCTAAAAACTATTTTAAAACTGTGATTATTTTAAACTGATGTCTGAAGTAAATTTGGTGTTATGCAAAAGTCCCTAGTACATTTCAATTAAAGTTAAAGCAGAGAGCTTTTATTCTACCTCTATTACTATTTGTTGAAACACTTGATAATTGTATGAATAATACACTATATAGTGATAGTGAAGTTTTTATGGTGTTTTCACTAGGAAGGGTGTTCTAAAATGATTTATCTACCAAAAATTGTAGAGTTTATCTATAAAAATTTAGAGAATTTATCTTCCAATAATTGTGTTACAATGCACATAACAAAACTACTGTATAGATTTTATCTGCAAAAAAACAAGTTCTGATAAGAACATAAAGTTTAAATTTTTAAATAAGTCATAGCTACAAAGCAGGCTTATATGGTTAATGGATTTTTAAGTTTTATAAATCTCTTTTCTCTTAACTTTTTATTTTGAACTACTGTTAGACTTACAGAAAAATTATAAATATAGTACAGAAAATTTCCATATATCCTTGATCCAGAGTCCCCTAAGGTAAACATCTTATATAACCATAGTATGATTATTAGAACCAGGAAATTCGCATTGATACCATACCTTTAACTAGACTAAGGACCTTATTTGAATTTTGTCAGGATCTCCATTTAGGATCCTACATTGCATTTAATTGTCACTTTTTACTTTTGGCAAATAAACTAATCTTTAAATATATTAGGAGAACTCAGAATTTAAAACTCTTTTTTCTGGAAAAAAAAAAAAAAACAGAATCTTTGTGACAGGTGGATTTTAAGATGCCCCCCAATGATCTCTGCTTCCTGGTATTCATGCCCTGTATAATTCCCTCGTTTGGAGTGTGAGTTGCCTGACTGATTTGCTCCCAACCAATAGAAGGTAATGGCATGCCAATTTCGTCATTAGTCTACATATGATTGTGACTTCTATCTTGCTAAGAGACTCTCTCCCTTATTGGCTTTGTCATATTGAGGAGACCCACATGGCAAGGACCTGAAGGTGGCCTCTGGCTGATAGCCACCTAGGAACTAAGGCCCTCCAACCAAAGCCTTTAAGGAAATGAAGTTCTTCCAACAATCACATGAACTTGGAAGTTGATCCTTCCCAAGTCAAGCCTTCAGATAAGACCCCAACCCTGCCAACGTCTTTATTTCACCAATGTGACAGACCCTAAAGCACCTGGCTGGGCCACTCCCAGATTTTTGACCCACAGAAATTTGTGCAATAATATATGTGTGTTGTTTTATAAGCTGATAGGTTTGTGGTAATTTGTTATGCAACAATATATAACTAATACACTTTTCTTGACACATCACGTTGTCAGAGGCATGCTACTGAGTTTAATGACCTATTCATTGACAAGATTCATACAATCATCTTTTTAAAAATACATTCTTAAATTTGTCTTTATTAGGCTGAGCTGTTCAGTGAACAATGCTCACCAAATCATAGTCACAGCTCCCGAAGCTGCAGACCTTACTTAGTCATGAAGAGAATGTTAATGTGGAAGAGTCTTCCAAGATAATCTACTCCCACTTTCTCCTATTGCATTATGAGGAAATTAAAGCTTAAACAGATTTCATAGCCAAATACTGTGACTCCAGCCCAGTGCTCCTAAATATCTTGCCTATCTGACCTCCTTGCATAATCCATGAGCAACAGATAACACAGAAACACAAATCAATAAATGACAACACTACTGGAAAACCCAAATAACAATAGATGGCTTGTTCTCCCTATGATGGGCCAACTGCATTGGTTTCCTATGTCAGCATATTGCGGTGCCCTCAAGAGACCTTATAAGAGGTTGGGGTTAGTGGGGTATGAGAGAGGCAGGAAAGTGGTTTCTTGGTTTCTACTCCACTAAATGTGGGGATGGAAAGCTGTGCAAGGGAATTTTTACATGTGTCATCATCTCCCATCAGAAGATAAATAATGGAAGCAACTGGGGTATTTTTTGGTCACGTTGGCCTGACTCTAAAATCCAGGACTGTGTCATTCTTTATCTTCATTTGCAATAGTCATGATCCTACCAAGAATGAGGTGAGCCACTAAAGCAAGATCACTGCAGAATGTTTAATGAAAGGGCTCTGATCTCCTACTCCTACAGAGCGAAAAAGTACAGCAGGGTTTAGAAAAATCAACAAGGGATAGTACAGCAGGCTGGAGCTATTAGCACACTTGGTTTAAGAGACAAGGGGAAGGAGAATTTTCTGGAACTTGAAGAGAGTTGTTTAAGGAAGGCTGCTTGATAGGGATTGTGGCCTCTTATAGCAGGTTGCAGCCAACCCATGTAACCTAGCAGAAAGGAAACCAGGGGATCACTACCCAACCTGCCTATCCTCCCGCACTCTGATCTCATGTGGTGGTTTCCATTGGCTGAACCTAACAGGAAGCTAGAAAATTAGCCACTGTTGAAGTGGCTTCTCCTCGGAAGAGCTGGGATAGAGGAGGGTGGAAAGTAGATGTGGAGAAGTAAATGAGAAATAGCCAACACAAAGCTGCATGCCCTATGCCTAGAGAAAGCTCAGCAAATACTTGTCAAGGGATAAAACGCAGTGGCGTGTGAGCAGATAGCTCACTATGATTAGCTTGAGATCTGGTAGGAGCGTTTACACCACAAGAATCAGCAAAGCCTACAAATAATGGTTTTGTTATTGGTTTGTTTTTTTCTTTTTCAGGGATCCAATTTACCAGCACACCACTGAATAAAAGCCTCAATCATGTCATCTATTACAGAAGGAAAGCCGTTTTCATTTCCACTCAAGAGAAAATTTCTGCCAGCAACTTCTTGAACCAAAGTAAGAAATGGTCTCAATATTAACTCCTTTTCCATCACTACCGCCACTCCTCTTTCATATACATTATTTTTTCAGGGGGTATAGCTCAGAGGTAGAGCATCTGACTGCATATAAATCACGTTTTTGGTGGTAATACCACCTACCTGTCTCCAAGTCCAAAAACCTTTCTAGTCAACTTCGCCATGCATATGCAAATAATCACTAAATACTGCCAGTCTTACTTCCTTAAAATCCTTCAACTCCATTTTCCCTTCTCTCCTATTTTATTTTCTAGAAAAAAAAATTAAACCAGCTGTATTCTCTCTAATATAAGGTAGATCTGGCTGTTACTCCACCTCAGTTGCCTTTTTCTCCCACCTTGTTTACATGGCAAATTTTTCTTTTTCCTCCAAAATTAATTTCAGCAGTTACCTCCTCACTGCTAGTAGCCTTCCCTAACAATACCAGATAAAATGAATTCCTACCCCTTTTGTGTAGCCCCCCTACACCTTGTGAACCAATTACATTTTACAGCAATTTAATTGTGTTTGTGTCTGGTCCTCTATTATGCTGAGCCCCTTGAAGACAGTATTATGTTTTATTGATTTCCATATCCCAGCATCTAGCAGTGTGCCTGGCACATTGCAGGCACCAATAAGTGTTTGCTAAAGAAATAAATAAATTGATAATTTTCCCATTATCTTTGTTGAGTAAACTGATGCCAGGGGCTGAGGCAGAGCTAGTTCCTGGTAAGACCCTCTATCCCTCCCTTACGGCTGGGCCTCTGACCCACACTTCCAACCTTGGCAACAGTAACTGCTTGCAGGACTAATCCCATCATGATCTTTTTCCCACTTTAGTCAATTACCACAGGACACTCAGTATATTGGCTCTTCCTCACCTCACGGACTTCCATATCCTCATGGATCAAATGTAAGCTTTGCAGTAAGGTTTCCTGAACAACACTGCTTAAAATTGCACCTCTTATCACCATACCCCCACCCTCCCAAAGCTCTCCATTCCCCTGCTTTGCTGTTTTCATTGCACTTATCACTATCTGCTAAACGAGGATTTATTTATTATCTGCCTATTCAATTTGCTTACTGCCTACCTCTCACCCATATAGCATAAGCTCCATGAAGCCAAGGATATTTTATTTCATTTGCAGCTCTATCCCTCCTGGGCACAATCAGCACCCCATAATTATCTGTTGAATAAGTAAATGAATCACATGCAGATGCGATTCCTGCCTGAGAGAAAGCTATCAGTAGCAAAGTTGGGAGGAGAACCTAACTCCCAACTTAATGGGGTGTACAAAAAGCTCACACTACCCTGCCTACGAGGTACCCACCACTTCAGGTCAGCAAGCTCTACATGCTGCATAATTTTAAATAATTCCCACATAAAAGTTAAATTCAGTAAGTTGTTGTAAATGAAAAGCCTACAGACTGAGGGTCTTGTTTATATGCCAATAGTAGTGTGTCACTCTTAAAATAGAAAAACTTGAGAAAATGCTAACAGACAGAAAATAGAGAAACTTGAAAAAAATACTGACAGGGAAAATACTTAACACAGTTTGAATTATGGGCTTGAATAATGTAAAAACCACACAGCCACTCTGAAAGAGAATCTAAAATTCCATAATCTTTTAACAAAACGTTCCGGATTCTCATTAATATTTGGCATACTTACCAGGGCCCCGGGGTTGAAAGATTAACAGATCACAAAAGAAACTTACAATTGTTTAATTATTTTGCAGAACATGTTTTGATTTTTACACATTATAAAATAACGCCATAAATATGGATCTTCGAATAAACTGAATCACAAATATTATTTATAGGTTCTAGTCAGAGCTACATAATACCAATGAATTATTGAGGAGAAAAGTACTGCACAGAGCTTGATGAAATGTGTGTGCTTGTGACACGGTAAGTAACATGACAAGGCATTTTTAGAAACATTTGATCTGTCACGGCCTGATTCTCTAGTTTTACATCTTTGCAAAATGAAAGTAATCAGAATTACATGACTGTATCTTACCTATGCTTTGAGCCATTTTGGCTCATAAAATGAAACCTCATCTATCACTTCATATTTTATGTATAATGCCAAAAAAGCAACTATGTCACCAGTGTTGCCTGATGTTGAAAAGGGAACGTTGCTACAACCAGTCACCTGAACAGCCAGGTATCCAGAACTGGTGGGGCTGACTGCTGTTTCCAGGTTAGCAGACAAATTCAGGAAAGTAAGCAGCAAATGACTTTCACAATATTTCTTTGGTAATAGCAGCAATGCTCATCCTTTTTGTTTGACTATTGATCTATATACATTTTAGAAATTATAATTATGAAAATGTTTTATTCTTTAATGTTTCCATTTATTCCAAAATGTGAAATCATTTGGGGCATAGGTAACTTAACGTCTAGAGCCTGAAATTCTGTTTTCTACCATGAACTGTTTAAGCAAAGACCAATCCACCCAAGACACAGAGGGTCTTAGGAGCTAAGCAGATGACAGCTCCTCCCCAGGGTGATAGCCTGTAAATATTTGTTTAATATTTGTTTAGGTGAGAAACAGGATTTGCACTGATGAGAAAGAGGACTTTAGGTAGCAGGATCCCAGTTTGCATACTCAACTCAGTAAAGCAGAAGTCCTGCAGTTAACTCAACCCATTCCTTCTGAAGGCAGTTAGGTGACCAGTTGCTGCTACTGGATATGAACCAACATATGTCAACACAATCTCCCTCAAAACCTTCAAGTAGATTCTATGATTAGTATTCCAAAGCAAACATAAACATGTTTTTTGAGAAAAACCTATGCTAAGCTTAATTTTCTTCATCTTATTTCATGAGTTTTTAGAGCTCCTTATTCATCAGGGCCATAGGCCACTGTAAATGGACCTCCCTCTCAACCCAGTGAGAAACTAATTAACGTTACGACGCTGGATTCCTTACCCTAGTGTCTCCAGTAAGTTCTCATCAGTCGGTTTAAATACCTCCAGTAACAGCAAACTCATCATTTCCTTAGATGACAATTCTATATTTATAGTTTATTATCCATAAAATTCTTTCCTTACTTAAGTAGGAATTTACTTGTCAATGACTTTCAATTACTGATTCTATTAATATGTTTGCTCTGTAAAGGAACACAGAAAAAGTATGCTCTCCTTCCATCTCATGGCCCAGAAACATTTGAGAACAGCCACGGTGCACCCTCAGAGCTTCGCACCCCCAGTTCCCTTAAGTATTGTTCACATGAACAGATTCTCAATCGCTATTCTCGTCAGTATCCTCTAGACATTTCATTTTTGTTTTCTTTCTGTTCTTTATATAAACCTTAATGCTAAGGTTTTCAATTAGAAAATCTTTTTACCTGAGTGCATATGAGTTAATATTAAGAAGCTCAGAGCTGCCAAGCCAGTCTTCAGGCACAATCTAGTGATTCCTCATCCATTGGGCCCAGGATTTTAACAGAGATGGAGAAGTAAGAGTTAATTCAGTATCTTTTAGCTGGTTATTCTGCCAACCAGTTCATCAGTGTTGACTGATTTTATAAAGGGAAGCTCAGGAGCTTCAAAACAAAGCTCAGTTATCTCTGGCAATATTATCCAAGTCACCTTAAAGTTTCAATTCCTTTAGTATACATACAAAATTTGATTTATACAAAAATTTTAGGGACATATAGATTACACAAAAAATTAGTACAACTATAGTCAACATATTTCAAACTATCATTAACCTAGACATTTAGTTGGATTCCCTGACTGAAGAGTTCATTTATTTATTCCTTTACTCAAACAAATATTTAATGAGCACCAGCTATATATTGGGCAGTGTTCCAAACAACAGGCATACAATGATGTACAAAGGCAACAAGTTCTCTGCCACTGTGGAGCTTGTAAGAGAGGCAATATATAAACAGCCAAAAGGAAATATATCCGTGCCATGGTGAAAAATAACAGGCCCTATTGAGGGTGATCAGAGATGTCTCTGCAGAGATGTCTTCTGAGAAGAGGGCTTAGTGTGTGGAGAAAGATACTACCGGGCAAAAGAAGCATTACGTGCAAAAAAAAGCTAGAAAGAGGTTGGCATTTTTGAGAGGTAGAAAGGAAAGTCAGTGCAACTAGAGCAAGGTCTACAACACTAGAGGAGCAAAGAAGGCTTCAGAAACTATGGCAAAGACGTATCACTGGCAACGGGCAGTGCTGTGCTTTGAATCAAGTGTCATCTGCCCCCAGACTTTGAATTGCATTCTCTGCAGTTGCCAGATGAAATTCTTTAATCTTCAGTGAACACACATAATATAAAATTGGGGTAAAAGTATGGTGTTTTTCAAGAAGCTCATTTAAGGAAACTCATTTGGTTCTCACTGGAAATCTACCAGTCTTAAGTACACTAAAGAAAACTGTAATATATATGGAAAAGTGAGTACATGACAGAAAACATGTAGTTTCCATGCTTCGGGTGTAAATTTTAATCTTAGTCATTGGCTAAATAAAATTTTTTATATAATTGCTCTGGATATTAAGAATATTTGTTTAGGACCTAGTGGCACCTCAGTATGTCAGAGAGAAAAATAAATGGCCATCACTTCAAATTCTTAATGTTGAGATTTCATTTCATGAGCATGGAATATCTCTGCAAAGTACTGGAACATATAAGCAAGGTGGAGACAATCTGCTGGGTCTCCTCCATTTCAATTAGTCTGTTTTGCAGTACATGGTACATACATTTATTAAAAGCAGACACAGTCTAAAGTAGAAACTGTGAAAGTTCATTATTATAACATACAATATAGTAGATGAGGATCTGAGGTCTCAAAGGATTCAGATTTAAAACATTTATACATACCATTACAATATTTTTAAATTAAGTTTTAAATAGTATTAAGTAGGTATTGTCTCTTGGATGAAATACAAATAAATTTTCATTATTTGCATAGCAGAATAAATTAGTATGATGAATGATCCAAAATAAGGAAATATATAAGAAAAATATGTGTGACTTTAGAATATTTTTATAATACATTTTATTTCTCTAAACGTACTGTGCTTATTAAATTTAACTTGCATATCCCACACTTACACTAAGTGACAGCAATAAGCATTGGTCTGAAATTGCAATTATAAAATCAAATATAATAATAAATACAGGGCCGGGTGCAGTGGCACACACCTGTAATCCAACCACTTTGGGAGGCTAAGGGGGGTGGATCACTTGAGGTCAGGAGTTTGAGACTAGCCTGGCCAACATGGTGAAACCCCGTCTCTACTAAAAATATAAAAATTAGCCGAGTGTGGTAGCGGGCATCTGAAATCCCAGCTACTCAGGAGGCTGAGGCAGGGAGAATTGCTTGAACCGAGGAGGCAGGAGTTGCAATGAGCCGAGATCGCACCACTGCACTCCAGCCTGAGCAACAGAGCAAGACTCTTTTTCAAAATAAATAAATAATAATAAATGGAATAATAAAAAATAAAATAAGTCCACACAGGATAGCTGAAAACTAATATAATAATGGATATCATTATTCATTAAAATAGAAAGTTAAAAATGACCATGTTAGCACACTTATCACAATGAATCAGTCAGGGGAAAAGCAAAGTGTACCTAAAAGGGCCCTTAAACTATGAGCAGCTTAAGTAGAAATTTACAACTGATAATTCAAGGAGAGACTGAATTATAATCAGGAGAATGATAAAAATGAATTAGAGACTACTGGAAGCTGAATGTACTTTCTTTTATTATCTTAATTTATGTATACACAAGAGCCTATAGAAAAATTAAAGGAAAGGATGGTAAATGAAATTATTAAAAATCAAGCAGAAATGGAACTGACATCCAGCTCCAGAAGCTCTATGTAGTCTACTTAATTTTGTTTTAATCTGTATAGTATTCTACATTCTTTGTAATCCTTCAATACTTTGAATACTTAGCATATGTTAGCAATACTTATTTTATTAATGATTAATAAATAATTGATAATTAATATTAATTATTCATATTATAATTAACAAATAATACTTAGAATATGTTAGGAATGCTTATTTCATTAATAATTAGCTAATATTAATAAAATAATAATTGATAATATTTTAATAACAATTTATAAGTAGTTAATAATTATTAATGAGTAACCTTCACATTTCATTAGTACTACCTATCCTTTTCAATCTACTATCTTATAACTGTTGATGACATTTATTGAGCTCCTCTGTAAGAGCCAGGCACTGTTCCAAGTATGCTTTATCACTTAATCCCCACATTAACTTTGTAAAGTAAATACCACTACTATATACTTTCACAGATGAGGGGCCTGTTGCATTTGCCTCTCTAGCTTCCTTTCTCAACCACTACTGTGTGTTGAATGGTGTCCCCCAGAAAAAAATATGTTCATGTCCTAACTCCTGGAAGCTGTGAATATTATCTTATTTGGAAAAAGGGTCTTTGTTGACGTAATGAAGAATCTTGAGATGAAGATGTCATTTTGGATTGTCTGGGTGGGCAGGAAATTCAATGACAAGTGCCCACACAAGAAACAAAAGAGGAGAAGACACAGACATACAGAGGAGAAGACCATGTGAAGGTGAAGGCAGAGGCAAACACGATTTGGCCATAAGTCAAGGAACATCTGAAACCACCAGAAGTTGGCAAAGGAAGGAAATGAGTTCTTTCAGGAGCCCCAGAAGAAGGGGATGGCCTTGCCAGGCTTTGAACTTCAAGCCTCCAGAACAGGAAGAGAATAAATGTCTGTGTTTAGGCCACACAGATTGTAGTCATTTGCTATGGCAGCCCTAGGAGACCCTCACAACCACCCTTTCATACTACTGCAGTCTAGGAACATAAAGGGCATCTTCACTACCACCCCATCTTTTCACTCATGGGGAAGGCCTAATAGTACATCTCTTTCTTCATACTGTGAAAACACCTGAAACTGATAGTTTACGACAAAACATTTTCCTGAATGCTGTTGGGTAATAGTTCTTCAGTTACTTCTACAATTCAGAATCTACTGTTTTTATTCTACCTCAATGCTATACCAGCGTAGGCTTTTTCCAGTTAAAATAATAAATGCTTTCCCCTTATTCCACGCATATGTTATACATTAATCAAATCAGTACAAATAGCATGGAATGTATTTGCACTTCAAAATGCAATTCAAAGGGACATTACAACTGATGCTACAGAAATACAAAGGACCATGAAGATTATTATGACAATTATATGCCAATTGATTAGATAACCTAGAAGACATGAATAGATTATTTGACATGCACAACCTACCAAGATTAATTATGAAAAAATGGAAAATATAACAGACTAACAATGAGTGAAGAGATTGAATTAGTAATAAAAGTCTCCCATCACGATCAAGTCAGCTTCATCCCAGGGATGCAAGGCTGGTTCAACATCCACGAATCTATAAATGTAATCCACCACATAAACAGAACCAAAGACAAAAACCACATGATTATCTCAATTGATGCAGAGAATGCCGTCCGCAAAATTCAACAGCGTTTTATGCTAAAAACTCTCAATAAACTAGGTATCAATGGATCGTATCTCAAAATAATAAGAGCTATTTATGACAAACCCACAGCCAATATCATACTGAACGGGCAAAAACTGGAAGCATTCCCTTTGAAATCTGGCACAAGACAAGGATGCCCTATCTCATCACTCCTATTCAACATAGTATTGGAAGTTCTGGCTAGGGCCATCAGGCAAGAGAAAGAAATAAAGGATATTTGAATAGGAAAAGAGGACATCAAATTGTCCCTGTTTGCAGATGACATGTTTGTATATTTAGAAAACCCCATCATCTCAGCCCAGATTCTCCTTAAGCTGATAAGCAACTTCAGCAAAGTCTCAGGATAAAAAAATCAATGTGCAAAAATCGAAAGCATTCCTATACACCAATAATAGACAGAGAACCAAATCATGAGTGAACTCCCGTTCACAATTGCAACAAAGAGAATAAAATACCTAGGAATACAACTAACAAGGGATGTGAAGGACCTCTTCAAGGAGAACTACAAACCACTGCTCAAAGAAGTAAGAGAGGATGAAAACAGATGGAAAAACATTCCATGCTCATGGTTAGGAAGAATCAATATTGTGAAAATGTTCATAATGTCAGAAGTAATTTATAGATTCAATGCTATCCCCGTAAAGCTACCAATGACTTTCTTCACAGAATTGGAAAAAACCACCTTAAACTTCATATGGAACGAAAAAAGATCCCGCATAGCCAAGACAATCCTAAACAAAACAAAAACGAAAACAAAAACAAAAGCAAAGCTGGAGGCATCACACTACCTGACTTCAAACTACATTAAAAGGCTACTATAATCAAAACAGCATGGTACTGGTACCAAAACAGAGATCTAGACCAATGGAACAGAACAGAACAGCCCCATCAAAAAGTGGGCAAAGGATATGAACAGACACTTTTCAAAAGAAGACATTTATGCAGCCAACAAACATGAAAAAAAGCTCATCATCACTGGTCATTAGAGAAATGCAAATCAAAACCACAATGAGATATCAACTCACACCAGTTAGAATGGCAATCATTAAAAAATTAGGAGAAAACAGATGCTGGAGAGGATGTAGAGAAATAGGAATACGTTTACACTGTTGGTGGGAGTGTAAATTAATTCAAACATTGTGGAAGACAGTGTGGCAATTCCTCAAGGATCTAGAAATAGAAATACCATTTGACCCAGCAATCCCATTACTGGGTATATACCCAAAGGATTATAAATCATTCTGTTATAAAGATGCATGCACACGTATGTTTATTGTGGCACTGTTCACAATAGCAAAGACTTGGAACCAATCCAAATGCCCATCAATGATAGACTGGATTAAGAATATGTGGCACACATATACCATGGAATACTATGTAGCCATAAAAAAGATGAGTTCCTGTCCTTTGCAGGGACCTGGATGAAACTGGTAACCATCATTCTTAGCAAACTGACACAAGAACAGAAAACCAAACACTGCATGTTCTCACTCATAAGTGGGTGTTGAACAATGAGAACACATGGACACAGGAAGGGAAACATCACACACTAGGGCCTGGGAGGTGGGGGGATAGGGGAAGAATAGCAGGGGGTGGGGTGATTGGGGAGGGATAGCATTAGGAGAAATACCTAATGTAGATGATGGGGCAATGAATGCAGAAAGCCACTACCATGGCACATGTATATCTGTGTTAACAAAGCTGCACAATCTGCACATGTACTCCAGAACTTAAAGTATAATTTAAAAAGTTTTTAAAAACTGCCATTAAAAAAAAAAAGTCTCCCATCAAAGTAAAGCCCAGGACCTGATGGTTTCACTGCTAAATTTTATGAAACATTTAAAGAAGAGCTAATACCAACTCTTCTCAGACGCTTCCAAAAAATTGAATAGGAGAGAATACTTCCAAACTCATTACTCTGACACCAAAACTAGATAAAAACAGAACAAAAAAAGAAAATTACAGGCCAATATCCCTGATGAACATAGATGCAAAAATCCTAAACAAAATACTATCAAACAAAGTTCAAACAAACATTAAAAAAAACACTCACCATGATCAAATGGGACTCATCACAGGTATGAAAATGTGGCCGAACATAAGCAATTAAATAAACATGATACATCATATTTGTCCTTCACAGAATGAAGGACAAAAACATATGATCACAACAATAAATGCAAGACAAGCATTTGACAAAATTCAAGATTCATTCGTGATAAAAAAGAAATCTCAACAAATTAGGTATAGAAGAAAAGTGCTTCAACACAATAAAGATGAAAAACCGACAGCTAACATCATACTCAATGTACATGTTTATTGAATTTTAAAAGTGTTTCCTTTAAATCCGAAATAAAACAAGGATACCCAATCTAATTACTTTTATTCAACATAGCATTAGAAATTCTGGTCAGAGCAATTAGGCAAGAGAAAGAAAAAGACATCCAAATTGGAAAGAAAAATATTAAATTGTCCCTGTTTGCAGACAACATGACCTTACACATATAGAAAACCCTAAAGAAAATCCCAAAGACTTCACGTGCATGTGCGCGTGTGCGCGTGCGCAAACACACACACACACACACACACACACACACACACACTGTTAGATCTATAAACAAATTCATTAAAGTAGCAGGTTACAAAATCAATAACAAAAAAAAATCAATAGGACTTCTATACACACACAGCAAACTATCTGAAAAATATATTTTAAAAACACAATCCTGCTTACAATAGCTATAAAAAAACTTCAGAATAAATTTAATCAAGGAAGTGAAAGATCTCTACACTAAAAATTATAAACATTGAAAAAAATTGAAGAAGGCACAAATAGAAAGATAGGCATGTTCATGGATTGGAAGAATTCATATTGTTAATATGTCCATACTACCCAAAGTGATCTACAGAGTCAATGCAATTCCTATCAAAATACCAATGACATTTTTCACAGAAATAGAAAAAATAATCCCCAAATTAGCATGGAACCACAAAAGACAAATTAGCCAAAGCAAACTTGATCAAAAAAAAATAAATAAAGCTGGAGGCATCACACTACCTAACCTCAAAATATACTGTAAAGCATTGTGATATGGTTTTGCTGTGTCCCCAACCAAATCTCATCTTGAATTGCAGTTCCCATAATCCCCACTTGTCACAGGAGGGACCCTGTGGGAAGTATCTGAATCATTGGGGCAGTTACCCCCATGCTGCTGTTCTCATGATAGTAAGTGAGTTCTCATGAGATCTGATGGTTTTATAAGGGACTTTTCCTCCTTTTGCTCAGCACTTCTCCTTCCTGCCATCGCGTGAAGAAGGACATGTTTGCTTCACCTTCTACCATTATAGTTTCCTGAGGCCTTCCCAGCCATGCAGAACTGTGAGTCAATTAAACCTCGTTCACTTATAAATTACCCATCTCATGCAGTCCTTTATAGCAGTGTGAAACTGGCATAATACACATAGTAACTGAAACAGTATGGTATTGGTATAAAAACAGCCTCACAGACCAATGGAATCTAATCGAGATCCAAGAAATAAATCCATGCCTTTACAGCCAACTGGTTTTTGACAAAGTTACCAAGAACACACAGTGGAGAAAGGACAGTTATTTCGTGCAATGGAGAAAAGACAGTCAATAAATGGTCTTAGGGAAACTGCATATCAACCTACAGAGGAATAAAATTAGACTCTTGCCATACAGGATATGCAAAAATGAATTCAAAATGGATTAAAGACTTAAATGTGACCCTCCAAACTATGAAACTACTAAAAGAAAACATAGGGAAAGCCTATAGTTTGGTTAATTATTTTGGGGAAATGACCCCAAAAGGTCAAACATCAAAAGCAAAAGTAGACAGATGGGATTTCATCAAACTAATAATTTCAGCACAGCAAAGGAAATAAAAAAATGAAGAGACAGCCTATGGAATAGGAGAAAATATTTGCAAGCTATACATCTGATAAAGGGTTAGTTAATATCCAAAATACATAAGGAACCCAAACACCTCAGTAGCAAGAAAACAAACGACCTAATGACAAAATGGGCAGAAAAAACCTCAATAGATAATTCTCAAAGAAGACATATAAATAGCCAACAGGTATATTTTTAAATGTTCAACATCACTAATCATCAGGGCAATGTAAATCTAAACCTCAAATCCCGCTACTGCTTTATCAAACTAAGTTTAGATAATATTCAAAATCTTTGTTGTCATTTCAATAATGTTCATAGCATCTTCACCAGGAATAGATTTCATCTCAGGAAACCATTTTCTTTGTTCATCCATAAAAAGCTACTCCTCATCCATTCAAGTTTGATCATGACATTGTAGCAATTTAGTCACATCTTTAGGCTCCACATTTAATTCTGATTCTCTTGCTACTTTCAGGACCTTTACAATTACTTTCTCCACTGAAGTCCTGACTCCTCAAATTTATCCACAAGTATTGGAATCAAGTTCTCACAAATTTATGTTAATGTTAATCATTGATGTTATATGTGAATTGATGTATGTGAATATGCTTTGAATGTTTTAAGTGTATACTTCGTATTTCAAAAATCTCATGATATACTTTTGATTGATGTACTTATTGAAATTGTACCTGATCCTGTTTGATATTGTGCTGGATAGCCTCTTTCTTTCTCCTTGTATCTACTCTTTACCCTTCTTGCCCTGCTGTGCCTCCCAGTGTTGAGCAGAAGAACCACCCAACATCTATGTATGGCTGATATTTGCTTTAGAGTACAAGATTTGGGCTTTTTGAGCTGATGAAATGTAGTTGAGATTCTGGATCTCATCCACTATGCTCACATGAATTATGCACCCTTGTCCTCTGGTTGTGGGTGAGTTCATTTGGTGAGAGGCACTGGAAGATGGGAGGCTGGGAGGAGAGTGAGGTCAGGGTATTTATCCCTCCTTCTCTCACACTGCAAGACTGAAGGAAGGGCAGTGGCCATACTCCTCTGCCTAGGGTCATAGCACCTGAACTGTCCGAGACCCTTTACCCGTAGATACAACTCTCTCTAGGTGCTACTGGCCATTATTTCTTTTCAAGTCTTGGCTGGTGGAACTGCATCCCCCTATCATGAGACCCTGGTGCCTCCCATTTCTTATTTGTTCTCTTAACCCTGCCCACAACTCCATAAATAGTCTCTTCAAGAAACTCTCTTATCACCCCTTTGAGTGTGTTGTTGTCTGTCTTCTCCTGGATTCTCACTGGAACAGCTATTATGGAATCCCTGACAGCATCAATCTCACAATCTGAATAATTTTTCCCATAAATAAAATTATTCCAGGTTTTCAAAACATTTCTATTTCCAAAGAATTAGAACTGGTTATGACTAATGTAGGGGATTTTACTCCTTTAAAAACAACCAAAATGAAAGGGAGTAGTTTGGGTAATTTTTCCCCCTAGGACACTTCTGCTATAACCAACTCATCACTGAATGATTTGGGTTATGAAATACCTGTCATCGCCATCAGTGATGCACTCGGGGAAGGCGAGGCTACAGCCAAACAGCATGATATGTTGATAGCAACTGAGGCGATGGAGATATGTGAAAAACTTGAGGAACTTCTCCACTTCCATGTTTCTGACAACTGAGAGGAGAGGTGTCAGAGTGGCGTGGTAGGGCAGCATTTGACACTGGCTATGGGTGATGTTCATGCAGGCACCTGGAAAGTGAAGACAATTACATTTAAGAGTGGACACATCAGAAGTATATGTTTGCAAATTCATTTAATTTTTGTTTGTAAGATAAAGCATATTTCATAAGAACAATTTTAGTTATGCAATCATACACATAAGTGCATGTAAGTATGTGTACATATATGATAAAGAAATCAAGCTACAAATATTTACAGAGAAAGAGCATTTGTGTCCTGGGAAAACATGTGGAAAATACATACTCTCCATACATAGCTGGTAGGTATATAAATTGACAATCACCTTTTCTTTTGCATCACAGCTGGGCAGAGCAATATGTATCAAAAAATCTTTTCAACATGTATATTCCTTGGCATTGTCAGGTCATTTCTAGAAATCTATGTAATTATATGCTTAAATTTATCCTAAGGAAATAATCATAGTTGTGAATGTGGATTTATCTACGGGGATATTGATCTCTGTATAGTTTATAATTTTTAAAAGATAGAAATCATCTAAATATTCAGCAAAAAAAATTGTTCTAAAATATATGGAACAAACAACATAATATTTAATTTAGGTACATAAAAAATGCTTCAGAAGACTATTTAATCACATGGAATGATGCTCATAATACAATAAAAAAATAAAAGTAGGAAGTCACAAAACAATTTGTAACAATTATTTTTGTTAAAAACACACAATTATGCAAAGATCAATAGATCAGGAGCAGCTCAGAGCCTCTGACATTATCTTCTTTCATATCTGGCTCTTTTGGGTACCACCACATCCACAGCCTTTCCAACTCCTTCAATCGAGAAATTTGCCTGGTTGACCTGATATAAACAAAAATGTTGGCATGGGTCCATATGATAGAATTTTATGAGATATTTATATTAATATGTAATACACCCATGTATTTGGACCACATTTTTTTATCAGTTTTAATTACATTATTTTATTTAAGGGTTATCAGCTTTTGGACTTACACTCTTGAAGGAAGACCATGTTTGAAGCAATTACATGACTGGAAGGCTCATTCCCTCTACCTAGCCAAAGAAATCATTGAATATTAAGAGAACATTTGAAAAATGCAAGGTAGAAAACATCCTAGAAATTTTCCCATATTAGCATTTGGAGAGCTTCAATTTTTCCTTTACTGCTGCATAATATTCCATTGTATGTTATACTGGGATTTATTTAAACAATCTCCCTTTAATAAATATTTTGACTGTTTTCAAACTTTTGCTATTGTATTGTTGCAATAGGTAACCTGTACATGTGTCTGATATGTGGAATAGATTTCCAGGAGTAGGATTCCTGAGTAAATAGATCAAATTTCCCCATCATCGAGAAGTACCATTTTGCATTCTAACCAACAATGTATGAGGATGTCTGCTTTCTCACAGCCTCTCTCTGTTCCCAACAGAGAACAGTGTCAAACTTTTGGATTTTTGCTAATCTGATAGGTGAGAAATTACATTGATTATATTAGATTTTTCATTTGCATTTAACTTGTTGCCAGTGAAATTGAGTATCTTTTCATATATTTAAGCACCATTTGCATTTTTGTCTTCAGTTTCATATGCTTGGAAGATTTTTCCTACTGACTTTTAGGCATGTTTTTTCTACTTTTACAAGCTCCTTATTAGGGAGATTAGGGTACTGAAAATATTCTAACACTTTTTCTTTAGCTTTGTGGTTTTGAAATTATTTTAAAGAACTAATTACTATTTAAATCATTTATTTAATAGATGAATGTATTTTATTCTACTCTAATCCAGCTGTTGAGGATAAAAAATTTTAAAGGGGCTTTCTTTGAAAAGTAGCCAGGTCAGAGGCAGAGCTCAAAATCGAATCTGGAGTAAGGTATGATAATATCTGACGTTTGAGTACCCGTTGATAGTTTACAAACCACTTCTACCCTTATCTTTTAAGGTTGTATTAGGATGGTTTGGCTGTAGTGAAGGAAAACTGAATATAACAAAAATTTATTTGCCCTATAAAAGTCTAGATGAGTGGTCCAGGGCAGAAACAGAAGCTTTTTATGTAGCCCTAACCTCATCGCCCAAGATAGTGAAATCTATGGTCCAGACAGAAAGGTGGAGAGGCAGCAAAGAGGACAAAGGCATACTTTTAATATTTCTTAAGAACAGCTCCAGCTGCTAGGAGACCCTCCCACATACATCCCATTATTGATAACTTCATCACATGGCCATATCTGGTTGCATAAGAGGCTAGGGTTATTCCAGTTTGACTTGTGCCCAGATAAAAATGGGGAGTGGGTCAATTACAAATGAAGGAGAATGGATATTGGTGTTCTACCAGAAACCTCTGCTAAAAAAATAAATAGAGAAAGTATCATTATACTCACTATAAAATAATAATTTTTAAAAAGCCAGGCATAGTGGCTCATGCCTGTAATCCCAGAACTTTGGGAGGCCAAGGTGGGTGGATCACCTGAGGTCAGGAGGTCGAGACCACCCTGGCCAACATGGTGAAACCCTGTCTCTACTAAAAATACAAAAATTAGCCAGGCGTAGTGGCAGGTACCTGTAATCCCAGCTACTCAAGAGACTGAGGCAGAAGAATTGCTTGAACTCAGGAGGCAGAGATTGGCTGTGAGCTGAGACCATGTCAATGCACTCCAGCCTGGGCAACAGAGTGCGATTTTGTCTCAAAAAAGAAAAAAAAGGTACAATTATTTTTCTATTCAAGGTGTTTGATTAAGCACATATCCTCCCTCCTGACACCTCACAAAAAAAGAATAGTAAAGGGGAAAAAAGCATAAACTCATAACAGCAAAGAACAAGGAGAGGGGCTTCCATCAGTGGATAAATATTTTAGCAAATTTCCGGCAGCCAAAAAGAGCATGCAAGAAATCTGAAGTTCATGGAATAGGATGAAGTCAATCTGCCTAGCAGAACCCAGGAGAGGTTCCAGGCTTGAGTTGGCAGATAAGGCAGAGAAGAACAAAAACTGGAACTAAAAAAGGGAGACATTAAAGATCTGTATATGAAACAATTGCTTCTCATTTCACCCCCACACACAGAATACATGACAGCCAGGAAATTACCACCATTAAAAAATAAAAATAAAAATATTCATCTATCTCCAAATAAATTACACCAGTGGTAATTTCTTTAGAGAAATCACTGAGAAAAGCTGAGAAATTTCTGAGAACTGAGAAAGCTGGTATGGCTATTGGTACCACAGATAAGGTTAATAATAACTGAAAATGTCACTCTGAAAAAATAGAAATAGTTCAAGAACAGAAGAGAACTTTTAAAAAAAATCATCAATAACTTCCGAGTAAAGTGACCATGCAATTTGTCATCCTCCCTGAGACAATTTGGAGAATAACAATGCACTATTAATAACTATGCCAGGAAAATAAATATAAACCATGATGTCTCCTATGAACCAAGATATATAGATTCAAATCAGTATTGAATCCATAAACGAGGATAGGATGCTAAGAAAAAGAAAACTCAGAGAAAACTTTACAATTCACACCACAAAAATGCAAAGGAGCATAAGAGACTACTCTGAATAATTATCTGCCAACAAATTAGATAAACTAGAAGAAATGGATAAATTCCTGGGCACATACAACTTACCAAGACTGAATCATGAAAAAATAGAAAATATGAACAGCCCAATAATGAGAAAGGATATTGAACCAGTAATAAAAAGACTTCTATCACAGAAAAGCCCAGGACCTGATGGTTTCACTATTAATTCCACCAAACATTTAAAGAACTAATACCAATCCTTCTCAAACTCTTCCAAAAAAATGAGGGAAAGTGAATATTTATAAACACATTTTATAAAGCCAGCATTGCCCTGATACCAAAGTCAGAACACTACAAGAGAAGAAAATCACAGGATAATAACTTTAATGAAAATAGATACAAAAATCCCAACAAAATTCTAGCAAACCAAATTCAACAGCACATTAAAAAGATCACTTACCATAATCAAGTGGAATTTATACCTCAGATGCAAGGATGTTTCAATATACACAAATTAATAAATGTGATACACCACTTCAACAGAATGAAAGACAAAAACCATATGACCATCTCAAAAGACAGAAAAAAGTCCTTGAGAAAATTAAACATCCTTTCATAATAAGACCTTCAACAAATTAGGTGCCGAAGAAATGTACTTCAACACAATAAAGGCCATCTACAACAAACCTATTAACAATATGCACAATGGAAAAAGACAAAAGCCATCCTCTAAGGTCCGGAAGAGAACAAGGATGCCTGCTCTTGCCACTACTAATCAACTTCGTATTGGAAGTTCTAACCAGAGCAATCTGGCAAAAGAAAGAAATAAAAGCAAGCAAATTTGAAAGAAATAAGTTAAATGGTCTCTGTAACAACATGAGCTTTAGAAAAACCTAAAGACTCCACAAGGAAACCTCTTAGAACTAATAAGCATATTCAGAAAAGCAGTAAAAGTAATCTGTTCAAAATCAACATACAAAAATCAGTGGTTTCAATTAGAAATGAAGGAGAGAAAAATAAAATTAAGTTAAAAATAAACCAGTTATGCTTTTATACATTAACAACAAACTGTACAAAAAAGAAATCAAGAAAACAATCCTACAATAGCTACAGATAAAAATGCTTAGGAATAAATTTAACCAAGAAGGTGGAAGATCTAACACTGAAAATGATGAAGCATTGTTGAAAGAAATTAAAGGAAACACAAATAAGTAGAAAAATATCCTGTGTTCATGCTTTGGAAGAATTAATCTCATTAAATATTTATACTGCCCAAAGTGATCTACAGATTCAGTGCAATACCTATCATAATTCTAACAACATTTTTCATAGGAATAGAAAAAAATCCTAGAATTCATATGGAAACACACACAAAAAATATCCAAAAAAAATCTTGAGCAAAAAGTAAACTGAATATATCACACTACTTCATTTCAAAATATACCATGAAGCTATAGTAGTCAAAAAAGCATGATATTGGCATACGTACATATAGAGCACCATAACAGAATGAAGGCTCTAGAAACAAATCCACACATTTATGGTCAATTGATTTTCAACAAAGTTGCCAAGAATACACAATGAGGAAAGAATAGTCTCTTCAATAAATAGCATTGAATAAAACTAGATATAAAGATTTAGAAGAATAAAATTAGTCTTTTATTTTACACCATACACAAAATTAACTCAAAATGAATTAAAAACTTACATGTAAAACCTAAAACTATAAAACTACTAGAAGACTACATGGGGGAAAATCTCATTAGTCTGGTTAATGATTTTTTGAATATGATCCCAAAAGCAAGGACAACAAATGTATAAATAGACAAATGTGATTACATCAAACTAAAAACCTCCTCACAGTAAAGGAAACAGTCAACACAGCAAAGAAATAACTTACAAAATGGGAGAAAATATTTGCAAACCATACATCTGATAAGGGGTTAATATCCAAAATACAAAAGGAACTTTATTTAGCAGATAGAAAACAATAACTAAATTTAAAAGTGAGAAAAGGCCTTAAACAGACATTTCTCAAAAGAATAAATACAAATGGCCAACAGGTATGTGAAAAAAATGTTCAACATCTCTAACCATCAGAGAAATGCAAAATAAAACCACAATACCTCATTCCTGTTAGTACAGCTATTACTAAAACAAAAAATGAAAAAACAGAAACTAGCAAGTTATGGTAAGAATGTGGAGAAAAGGGAACACTTGCACACTGCTGATAGAGTTGTAACTTAGTCAAGCCATTATGGAAGACAGTGTGGACATTCCCCCAAAAAATTTAAAAAAGAACTACCAAATGATCTGACAATCTGACCACTGGCTATATATCCAAAAGATGTAAGATCATTATGTTGAAGAGAAATCTACACTCCCATGTTCATTGCAGCATTATTCACAATAGTCAAGATATGAAGTGAACAAAAATGTCCATTAATGGATGAATGGGTAAAGAACATGTAGTGTATACACACAATGAAATACTATTTGACCTTTAAAAAGAAGGAAATACTGTCATTTAGGACAAGGGGGATAAACCTTGAGAACAATATGTTAAGTGAAATCAACCAAGCACAAAAAGACAAAAACCACGTGATTTCACTTACATGTGGAATCTTAAAAAGTTGAACTAATAGAAGCAGAGAGTAAATTGTTGGTTACCAGGGACTAGCAGGGTAAGGGCGAGGACTGAGATATGTTGGTCAAAGGATACAAAATTTCAATTTTTTTTATCCTTTGTTATTTCTGTACACAGGAGAAATAAGTTCAAACGATCTATTGTACAGCATGGTGACTATAGTTAATAATAATACACGGTACACATTGCAAATTGCTAACAGAGTAGATTTTAAGTGTACTCACCACAAAAACTGTTTGAGGTTAAAAAATAAAAAGAGTTCCAAGTAATAATACAACAACTTTTTTCATATTTCATATAAATAAAGGCAGCATTTTGCATTGGGAAAAAAATGGGTTATGAGCCCTCACAGAGGGACCAATTAGACTGGAAATGTTCAGTGCCTATTCTTGGCTGTACCAGGAAGTCAACTCAGGTCAGGACTGCATCAGCAGAATGCAATAATGAAGGTCATTCTCTATTCTAGATAATTCACCTAAGAAGAAATATTTTGTCCGAATGATTTCTGGGACAAACCTATTTGAAAGGATATTGTGTACTTAGGAAGACCCATAAGAGGGTTACAGTAAGCTAAGAGAAGACAAAACTGAAGACAGGGTCTCTCTTTAATTTTAAGTTCAGGGGTATATATGCTGGTATATTACATAAATAAACTTGTCTCATGGGGATTTGTTGTACAGATTATTTCATCACGCAGATATTAAGCCTAGTATCCATTAGGTATTTTTCCTGATTCCCTCCCTCCTCCCACCCTCCACCCTCTGATAGGCCCCAGTGTGTGTTGTTTCCCTCTATGTGTCCATGTATTCTCAACATTTAGCTCCCACTTATAAGTGAGAACATGTGGTATTTGGTTTTTCTATTCAGGTCTTAAGTAACTGTAAACGGAATCTAAACATAGAACTATTCTATTTCTCATAAGAGAAAATCAGGAAACAAAAGACACATTTTCTTAATGAGTGATTGTAACATTTGTAAAAAGTCTTTACAGACATAGTGAAGGCACAGTTAAACCAATGTCTTGCTAAGTTATACAAAAATATGTAAGTATTTTGTGCAATCCTATGTAAATTATCAGAGTTAAGTAAAATCTAGCTATTCTTGCCAAGAGAAATACGAGGTTTGGGAGTTTATGTTCTGTGTAATTGTAGATATTCTAAACATTTTTTAACGCAACCCCAATTGTCTTGGTGATTTTTTTTTTTTTTTGCCACGCTTCAAGCTTTCACATCATACATATATGTGTAACTACATCATTGTTTCTATCTTATTCCTAAACACACATTCATACTACTTGGTTTTAAGATGTTTAAATCACAGGTAAAGGCTCATAACCTGTTGCAATTCATTCATGCAAGAAACTACTTACCGTCACAGTGCTTTAACACAGTGAGGGAGTCAATTTTTTTTTTTTTTTTTTTTTTGAGACAGAGTCTCTCTCAGTCACCCAGGCTAGAGTGCAGTGGCACCATCTCAGCTCACTGCAACCTCTGCCTCCCAGGTTCAAATGATTCTTCTGCTCAGCCTCCTGAGTAGCTGAGACTACAGGCATGCACCACCACATCTGGCTAATTTTGTTGGTGTTGTTGTTGTATTTTTAGTAGAGATGGGATTTCACCATATTGGCCAGGCCAGTCTCAAACTCCTGACCTTGTGATCCACCCACTTTGGCCTCCCAAAGTGCTAGGATTACAGGTGTGAACCAATGCGCATGGCCAGGGTCAATTTTTTGTGTAAATCAATTATTCACATTCCATAGAACTAAGTGAGATTTAACATTGCAGCTGTAGCAGCATCTGTCAGGCATTTTAAAATAAATTTTGAAAGAACTATACCTTACCCCATAAAATCATCCATCCTAAAATTTTGAATGATTGAGTAATAGCCATAATTAAAATGTATATATTGTCTTCAACTTCGTTAAACACTTTTCCATGTATAGTATAGTGGTTCCACAGTCTGATTCAAAATCCTGGCTTTACTATTTTATATTTATATGGCCTTTGGCAAGTTATTGAGCTCATCTGTTTATCAGTTTCCTTATCTGTAAAATGGAAATGATAATGACTGTGTAATTAGTTTATTACAAGGATAAAACAATGTTTACACAATGTCCAGCATATAGTATGTGATTGTCTCATTTGTGACTCACAAAACTCTGTGAACTAGACAGAGGAGAGATTTATACCCATGTTACCTAAGTAGGAAAATTAAGGCAGAGACATTAAGCTTTCATTCTGCCTTGTTCTTCTGAATTCTATAATGTATCCATTTATAAAGGGAACAATTACTCATTTATACAAGAACAAAATTCAAAGTTGAATTCCTCAGTTTTGCTTACTTGTACAGTAAAACAACACTGGGAGTTATAGTTTTAAAACATAGTTAAGTATTTTAAAACAGTAGTCACTTAAAAATACTTATTGAGACTATTAATTATACAAAGGCAGTCAGTGCTATAGAATTTTTTTAAAAAAAGAATTTGGAATTAGAACACATTTTACATATTTAACCAAAATTTACTTTAACACATATAGAAATTATTTGTTTTCATGACAACAGTGGTAAAAATAAATTCTATAATGATGAGAGTATAAAACATTACTTGGTGGAGCAACATGTTCAATAAGGAGAGGATTTCTTGTAAAATCCTCTGCCTCACTAGTGGTTTGTTTTGAATTTCACCACTCATGAAGGTGATGAGATTTCAGTGGACTTTCCAGCCCTGTGTAGTTTATTGGAAATCTCATTTTAGGTTTAGTAATAGTTAAGATTTGAGTACAGGAGTAATGGATTCTAGGACTAACATGGCAGATTTGCATACCAAAGCCTGGATTATACCAGCTGGGTATTGTGGTCCTTAATGCATTTGTAAAAGGCTCAATTAGATAACCCTCTCTAACTCAGAATCCTCTAAACTTAAAATCTATCATAAGTCAGAATCAAGTTGATTGGTGTTTACCTTTTTACTCTCTGACTCTGCAAAGGAAGATTTTATGTAGAATAATACTGTAAGGAAAGGCATGTTCTACATACTCAAAAAAATTTTAAATGAAATTTTAGCCTACTTAAAATACATATGACATACTATTTCTTTCTTTTAATAAATACATCTTTTATCTTCTAATAAATATACCTTCTAGGCATGTTTATTAAAACCAGGTTCATTGATTTGAAAGATGAAAGGTATATTTATCTTTTATGTTTATTATTATTAATTACTAAAAGATAAAAAGTATATACCTATTGGGGAGACTGTCCATAAGACAGACCTATAATTTTTATTTTCATATTGTCTTTGCTTTAAATATCTAGCTTCTAGTTGATTCAAAAATATCTACAGGCATTTTCTTTCTATTTTCTCTAAAATATTTTGCATTTAATAGTGATTAATTTTTCCTTAAAAGCATGATAAAACTTGTCTATAAAATACCTGGGATTGCAAAATTTTTAAAAGAATGATTTTTACAGGTAGTTTTTAAACTACTGATTATGATAGCAGCAGTGGCCTGTCTGGAGTTGCTGCAAACATGCCAGCTGTGGTGGCGGAGGCATGGCCAGGGCTGCATGCTCCACAGGCTGAAGTCGGTGGGAGGCAGGAACAGGCGGGCGCCCCACCACTTCTGAGTTGGCAGGGCAGGAACTCTGCACTCCCAGGTGCAGCAGCAGCTAGCCAGCTGTGGCTCTGGACGTAGGCATCCCTGCACTCTCAGAAGCCCAGGAAGCCCCCATTCCCCCACAGGCTCAGAAGTGTCTGCTCCCGCTGCCTGGGCTCTCCCTGCTTCCAGCACCCACTCCAATTTCAGAGCAAAGTTGTGGCCAAGCCCAGGCACTGTCATAGCCCAGACAGGTGTGCATGTCAGGGACAGCACTGACATGCCAGCCCCCTGCCACCTCAGCCCCCTCTGAACTTTAGGTACTGAGGAGCATGAGAGGGAAGCCAAGTGGGGAATGAAGACAGCTCAGTGCAGGCCTGCAGGCACCCCTCAGCACAGACAGCCTGTGTGCTGTGGACAGCATGCTGATGGCAACAGGAAGCAAGCAGACAGGCTCCTGGGCAGAAAGGGGCAGGTCCCTGGTGAAGCCTCACCTTCAAGCCAGGGTTAGTCTGAAGCCTAGGGGGCAGGCAGGCTGTCAGTCCCAGGTAAAGTCCCAGCCAGGAGTGAGAACTTATGGTGCTTTTTCCAGGCCCACCCATGGCCACCCATGGACCAATCAGCATGTACTTCCTCCTTTCTGAAGCCCACAAAAACCCCAAACTCAGCCAGACTCACATAGACATCAGGATTACCAGCTGCAGGAAAGAGCTACCCCTGCTTTGAGTCTCCTCCACTCGTTGGAATGACCTGCCTGTGGAAAGGAGCTACCTGCAGAAAGGAGGTACCCACTTCAGGTCTCCTGAGAGCTGTTGTGTTGCTCAATAATGCTCCTCTCTGCCTTGCTTACCCTCCAGTTGTCTGTGTACCTCATTCTTCCTGGATGTGGAACAAGACCTCGGGACCTGCCAAATGACAGGACTGAAAGAGTTGTAACACAAACTGCTGAAACACACCACCCCGACTTGTCACATCATAAGCGACAAGAAGGAGAAAAGAGGCCAGGGACAGTGGCTCATGCCTGTAATCTCAGCACTTTGGGAGGCTAAGACAGGTGGATTAGTTTAGACCAGGAGTTCAAATTTGAGCCTGGTCAACATGGTGAAACCCCCTCTCTACTAAAAATATAAAAATTAGCATGGTGGTGTGTGCCTATAGTCTCACCTACTTAGGAGACTGAGGCAGCAGAATCATTTGAATTTGGGAGGCTGAGGGTGCAGTGAACTGAGATCAAGCCACTGCATTCCAGCCTGGGTGACCAAGAGACTCTGTATAAAAAAAAAAAAAGGAGAGAAGAGCTGTGGCCCTTTTGGGAGCCTACACCTACGGGCTCCCTGAACCAGGGCTGTGACACCCTTTTGGGGGCTCTGTGGTTTCTGGTGTCTGCAAGCTTCCAGGTGCCATCACATTCCCCTTGTTGAAATGCAGGTGTCTGCAGCAGAAGGAACTTGCAGTGTGTCTGATCTAGCCACAGGATAGCACAGAGAAGGCAGCTGTGCTGGCACCTGGAGCTGCCTACCCCACCACAGCAGTTGGCATACCTGGCTGTGCACAGTGGCCAGACCCCACACTCGCTCACTCATTCTCCCCTCGCTACCCCACACCAGGCTCTCCCCTTGCAGCCATGGGAGGTTGGCCAGTAGCATGAGCTGAGCACAGCCTGCCAGGCTGAGTGAGTAGAATGAGCCCAGAAAGCACGAGCAAAACTCGGGCAAAGGCACTACAAGCCACAGAAGTTTCCGGCTTGACCCGAAGGATCCTGTGACAACTAAATGTCTTCAGTTACTACTGGTCTATTTTAGGAGATTTTTCTTGAATCAGTTTTGATAAATTATACTTTCCTAAGAAATTGATCAGCTTGTCTAAATTTTCAACTATATTGGCATAAAGTTGTGCATAATATTCTTTTATTATGTTGTAATTCTTGTATTTACAATAATGGTCTTGTTTTATTACTGTTTTGGTTTGTATATGCATGCTTTCTCTTTTTTTGATCAATGTTGAAAAATATTTGTCTAATTTATTAGTCTTTTCAAAAACAGACATTTTACTTTTTGACCTCTGTTTATATTGGTTTTCCACTTTATTAATTTACTCTTGCTTTAATTTTCTCTATCCTTGTGCTTTCTTCAAGCTTTTTGATTTATTCTTTTTCTCATCTCTCAGGTACTTCCCTCAGTCTTTCTATTGTAAATGTGTATAGCTATAAATTTCTCTTGAGGTACTCTTTTAATGCATCCCACAAGTTTTGGTAAGTAGAATTTTTATTATTGTTCAATTATAAATATTTTCTATTTCCATCTCAATTTTTTCTTTGACCCTTTAAAAAGGATGTTACTTAATTTTTAAACTTAGAAAGGGGGTTCGTGTGATCTGTGTGGCATTTGATGTTATGTGAGAGAACATTCAAGTCATCTGTTTGCCATGTGGCGATACATTCCATGGCATAAAAATCCTCTGAGAATTTCTTAATCTTCATTATAAAATGACAGGCACTAAGCTTATTGTATTTCCTCTTCAAGTTAGACTAAAAATCACGAGACAAAAGCAATTCCTCCAGGGGAAATTACAACAGCAAACATTTAGGAGCTAATTTCTCCACTGATAAAAATGAAGTTCAAGCCTTTAATTTCACCTCAGCTTCCTTTTTTTCTGTTTAATTCAAATGCAATTCTATTTACTAATTGTATTAAAGTAAAAAATAATTTTAATTTTATAAAATTATTTCTATCAGGTATCTATCCTTTTAACTTAATATATACTTAGAAGAGATATGTGGAAGAACATTTAGTTTATATTATTAAAGATGGTTTCTTTACTGGTGGTGGAATTTGGAATGACTTTTTCTTCTTGCTTTAGGCTTCCAGTTTTCTATATTGTTTAAATTCAATAATAGATATATAATACCTATAAATAATAAAATCATTATTTTTAAAAGAGCTTTTAAAATAAACTAAAACATTTTACCATCTTCTCTGTCATAAGGCTGGGTTGTTTTTGCTGAGGGATGTGGGAGTCAGCATGAAAGGGAAATTGTAGTACATGGGTCAAAGCGAAGGGGAAAAGGGAGCAAATAGACTCTTCCTGACCTTTCTGGTTAGTATTTTCTCAGTGCTTATCATGTGCCAGACTGTAAGACTAGCCCCACTGACAAGACTTGCAGTGGTTTCTTCTATAAAAGCAGCAGCAATCTCAACAAAGAACGAAATTCTGCCATATGCTACAGTGTGGATGAAACTTGAGGGCATTATGCTAAGTAAAATAAGCCAGTCACAAAAGGACGAATACTGCATGATTCCACTTATCTGAAGTATCAAACATAGTTCAAACTCATAGAACCAGAAAGTGGAATGATGGTTGCCAGAGGTTAGGCAGAAGGGGAAATGAGGAGTTGCTAACCAATGGGTACAGAGTTTCAGCAGTGCAAGATGAAAAAGTTTTGAGAATCTGCTGTACAACAATGGGCATATTGTTAACAAGTGTAATGTATACGCAAAACTTTGTTAAGAAGTTAGATTTCATGTTTTCTTTTTAACAATAAATAAATTAGAGACAGGGTAAGATGGCCAACTAGACGGATACAAGTGGAACACTCCCCTGGAGAGACTGAGATGACTGAAATGATTTTAACAGATCTTCAGAGCGAAGATGCTGAGAGTGGATGGAGGGAAGACACAGAAGCTGGGCTGAAAGAGGAGAAAGGTGGGAACGCCACACAGACTACCACACACCAGGACTCATCTTTCAACCACAACAGCTCTGGGGGAACAGGTGAGTTGAGCTGGTGAGGAGTAACCTGTCCTCACCATGGGCCTCTGGAACCCAAGCAGTGGGGGACCCTTTAACCACCATGGACTCTTGAGGTGATGGGGAGAATTGCTTAGAGAAGTCATGCGGCAGCAAGCCAACTGAAGTGGAGCCCAGAGGGTTTGCTGCAGGAACATCTGTACTGGAGCATGGCCAGGGATGGCCACTTTCCTAGGCTTGACTTGTTCCTATTAGAGACGTTAGCCTAGGGGAATTGTCAGACCTGATCTCTGCAGGGCAGTCTTGCACATTAGACAGAGCTGATCTGACCTGAGCACCACTTGGTCTGCTGGCCTCTCCTATACTCCAGCCTGGCCACACCTGTGTACAGGGCAGTCTCAAGTGCCCTGAGGAGCCACACCACAGCTTCAGCACCAGTGGACCAAGTCTGACCAATGGAGAGCTCCACTGAAGCATTCCCTACAGTCACACATCAGTCTACATGATCCCTCCCCACACCGATGCTTCCCCTAAGCCCACAGCAACTCCCTACATCACTTTGTTGGTGTGTGTCTACACCGGAGGGTTTTACTTGCTACTTGCTCTGCCAGCACACAGGAGTGCAGTCTCCTCCCCCCACTCCACAGCCATTGAAAATGGACCCTTGGTGAGAACAGAGCCAACAAGTCCCACCCCACCAGTACCCCACCCTTGCACTAACATTGTCCAGAGAACAGCAGATCCTCCCACACCCCAAGTGATCATTCCTGCTTGCAGGGCACAGAGACAGCACCCAGAACTATACCCGCCAGCACCCCACCCCCAAGCCAATACCACCTCCAGTGCAACCACATACACAGTCTCCAGCAGGGGTTCTCCACCCTTCACCCCAGTTGAATTGCCTCTGCCACTGTGCTGAATGCTGCCAGGGAGGCAGGCACCCCTGAATTTGCTAACACTCTGCTGCACTTGCAGCACCGCAGCCCCCTGCCCCCTGGTGCAGTGGACTCCAAACCTCAAGGAGCCAGAGGACAAAGTTGAGGCCCAATACAAGCCCCCAGAGTTAGAGCACACAGTCCAGGAGTTGGAAGCGAGCACTGGCCCCCTAAAATGTCCCAGAAATGAAACGAGTCAGCTGAATCCACCTTTTACCACAATTAAACCCTCAAGGTAATCAAATAGGCTAAAAGAAAAAAAAATCCAAAGTCAGCAATGTTAAACATTGACGGTAGATAAGACCACAAAGATGAGAAAGAATCAGTGCAAGAATGCTGAAAACTCAAAAAGCTAGAGTGCCTTCTTTCTTCTGAATGACCACATCACCTCTTCATCAAGGGTTTGAAACCAGGCTGAGATGGCTGAAATGACAGAAATAGAATTCAGAATATGGATAGGAAGGAAGATCATTGAGCTACAGGAGTAAATTGAAAATGAATGCAAGGAAGCTAAAGATTATAATAAAACAATGCAGGAGCTGATAGACAAACAGCCAGTAAAGAAAAGAACATAATCTGATAGAGCTGAAAAACCCACTGCAAGAATTTTACAATGCAATCAGAATTATTAATAGCAGAATAAACCAACAAGAGCAAAGAATCTCTGAACTTTAAGACTGGCTTTCTAAAATAAGACAGACAATAATAGAGAAAAAAAAATGAAAAGGAATGAACAAAACCACCAAGAAATATGGGATTATATGAAAAGACCAAATCTATGACTGATTGGTGTCCCTGAAAGAAATAAGAAGAATGAAACCAACTTGGAAAACGTATTTCAGCCATGAGAACTTCCCCAGCCTATCTAGAGAGGTCACCATTCAAATTCAGGAAATGTAGAAAACCCCAGTAAGATACTTCACAAGATGATCATCCCCAAGACACATAATCAACAGATTCTCCGGGGTTAAAATCAAAGAAAAAAATGTTATAGGCAGTTAGAGAAAAATGCTAAGTCACCTACAAAGGGAGCCCCATCACACTAATAATAGACCTCTCAGCAGAAACTCTACAAGCCAGAAGGGACTGGGGGCCAATATTCAATGTCCTTAAAGAGAAAAACTCTTCAACCAAGAATTTCATATGCAGCCAAACTAAGCTTCCTCAGTGAAGGAGAAATAAGATTCTTGTTAGACAAACAAATGCTGAAGGAATTTGTTTCCACTGAGCCTGCCTTAAAAGATCTCCTGATTGAAGCACTAAATATGGATAGATCATTACCCGCCACTACAAAAACACACTGAAATACACAGACCAGTGACACTATAAAGCAACCACATAAAGAAGTCTGCAAAATAACCAGCTAACATCATAGTGACAGGATTAAATCCACACATATCAATTCTAACCTTAATGTAATGGGGCTAAATGTCCCAATTAAAAGATACAAAGTAGCAAGCTGGATTAAAAAAAAGACCCATCTCACACACAATGACACACATTAAAGAGATGGAGAAAAATCTACCAAGCAAATGGAAAACAGAAAAAATAGCAGTAGTTGAAATTCTACTTTCTGACAAAACAGACTTTAAACTAACAAAGATCAAAAAAGACAAAGAAGGGCATTATATAATGGTAAAGGGTTCAACTCAACAAGAAGATCTAACTATTCTAAATATATATGCACCTAACACAGGAGCACCTAGATTCATAAAGCAAGTTATTAGAGACTTTCAAAGAGACTTAGACTCCCAGACAATTACAGTGGGAGACACCCCACTGACAATATTAGACAGATCATCAAGACAGAAAATTAACAAGGATATTCAGGGCCTGAACTCTGCACTGGATCAAATGGATCTGACAGATATATACAGAACTCTCAACACATACTCTAAAACTGATCATATAATTGGAAGTAAAATACTCCGAAGCAAATGCAAAAGAACTGAAATAATAACAAATAGTCTCTCGTACCACAGTGCAATCAAATTAGAAATCAAGATTAAGAAATTCACTCAAAACCATATAATAACATGGAAATTGAATAACCTGCTCCTAGATGACTTTAGAGTAAAAAAAAATGAAGTTAAGGCAGAAATCAGCAAGTTCTTTCAAACTAATTATAACAAAGATACAACATACCAGAATCTTTGGAACACAGCTAAGGCAGTGTTAAGAGGGAAATTTATAGTACTAAATGCCCACATCAAAAACTGAGAAAGATCTCTAGTTAACAACCTAAAATCACAACTAAAGAACAGACATGGTTTGGCTGTGTCCCCACCCAAATTTCATCTTAAACTTTAGCTCCCAAAATTCCCACATGGTATAGGAGGGACCCAGTGAAAAATAAGTGAATCATGGGTTGTTTTCCCCATACCATTCTCATTGTAGTGAGTAAGTCTCATGAGATCTGATGGTTTTACAAGGGGAAACCCCTTTCACTTGGTTCTTATTGTCTCTTGTCTGCCGCCATGTAAGATGTGACTTTCACCTTCTGCCATAATTGTAAGGCCACCCCAGCCATGTGTAACTGTGAGAGTCCATTACACTTCTTTTACTTTATAAATTACCTAGTCTCAGATATGTCTTTATCAGCAGTGTGAAAATGGACTAATACAAGAATCAAGAGCAAACAAATTCCAAAGCTAGTAGAAGACAAGAAATAACCAAAATCAGAGCTGAAATGAAGGAGATTGAGACACAAAAAAACCATTCAAAAGATCAACAAATCTAGGAGCTAGTTTTTTGAAAAAATTAATAAAATAGATAAGCCACTAGCTAGACTAATAAAGAAGAAAAGAGTAAACATTCCAATAAACACTATCAGTGATGACAGAGGGAACATTACCATTGACCCCCCTCCCCAGAAACACAACCAATTATCAGAGAATATTATGAACACTTTTATGCACATAAACTAGAAAATCTGGAAGAAATGGATAAATCCCTGGATATATACACCCTTCCAAGACTGAACCAGGAAGAAACTGAATCCCTGAACAGACCAATAACAAGCTCTGAAATTGAGGCAGTAATAAATAGCCAACCAACCATTAAAAGCCCAGGCGGATTCACACCTGAATTCTGCAAAATGTACAAAGAAGAACTGGTACCATTTCTATTAAAACTATTCCAAAAAATTGAGGAGAGAATTTTCCCTAACTCACTCTATGAGGCCAGCATCATACTGATACCAAATCTTGGCAGAAACAAAACACAAAAAGAAAACTTCAGGCCAATATTCTTGATGAACATTGATGCAAAAATCCTCAACAAAATACTATCAAATCGAATAGAGCATCACATCAAAAAGCTTATCCACCAAGATCAAGTAGGCTTTATTTCTGGGATGCAAGATTGGCTCAACATACACAAATCAATAAATGTGATTCATCACACAAACAGAAATAAAGACCAAAACCACATGATTATCTAAATAGATACATAAAAGGCATTTGATAAAATTCAACATCACTTCATGTTAAATACTCTCAATAAACTAGGTATTGAAGAAACATACCTCAAAATAATAAGAGCCATATATGGAAACCCACAGCCAATATTGTACTAAATAGGCAAAATCTGAAAGCATTCCCTTTAAAATCTTACACAAGATAAGGATGCCTTCTCCCACCACTCTTAGTCGACATAATATTAGAAGTCTTGGCTACGGCAATCAGTTAAGAAAAAGAAACAAGGGGCATCCAAATAGGAAGAGAGGAAGTCAAGTTATTCCTGTTTGTAGATGACATGATCTTGTATCAAGAAAACCCCACAGTCTCAATTCAAAAACTTCTTAAGCTGATAAATGACTTCAGCAAAGTCTCAGGATACAAAACCAATGTGCACAAATAACCAGAATTTCTATACTCTAATAACAGTCAAGTTTAGAGCCAAATCAGGAATATACTCCCATTCACAATTCCCATAAAAATAATAAAATACCTAGGAATACAGCTAACTAGGGAGGTAGAAGATCTCTATAAGGAGAGCTACAAAACACTGCTAAAAGAAATCAGAAGTGACACAAACAAATGGAAAAATATTCCATGCTCATGGTTAGGAAGAATTAATTTCATTAATGGCTACACTGCCCAAAGCAATTTAGATATTCAATGTTATGCCTGAATCAATTAAATTACCACTGAGATTCTTCACAGAACTAGAAAAAACAATTTTAAAATCCATGTGGAACCAAAAAAGGCAGACCAGCCAAGGCAATCCTAAGCAAAAGGAGCAAAGCTGGAGGCATCATGCTACCCAACTTCAAACTATACTACAGGGCTACAATAACCAAAACAGTATGGTACTGCTACAAAAAGAGTCACATTGACCAATGGAATGGAATAGAGAGCCCAGAAATAAGACGACACACCTACAACTGTGTGATCTTCAACAAACCTGATAAAAACAAACAATGAGGAGAGGATTCTCTATTCAATAAATGATACTGGTGGGCCTGAAGCTGCCAGCCTCCATGCTAGTATCAGTGGCAGCAGGGGCTGCTGGGATCTGCACATTTGCTCTCTCAGCAGTGTCAGCATTGGGGGTGGGGCATTGGCCAATGCAAGGCTGACAACCTCCATGCCCACCATTCTTGGTGTCCGTGCATGTGTTCATTCTGGCAATGGCAGGGCAGCAGTGTAGCAGCAGGTGGGAGCTGCACTCACAGCGGTAGCAATGGCACAGTAGGGTGCACATGCACCCACACTCAGGCTGGGGAACGGGAGAAGAGGTCTGCCTGAGCACATGTGCACCAGCAAGGTGATGGGGGCTGGCCATGGACGAGTCCATTAGAGAAAATTAGCATCAAGAAGGCTGTGGTGAGGGGAGGATACAAGTGGTCTGGTTGGTATAGGCAAGGGCCGCTCTGCTGGAGTGGTCAGGCACCATCTGACAGCACAGGAGCTATGATGCTGCCCCAGGAGATTCATTGGGCATCCAAGGCTGCACTGCAGGCAGGCATGGCCAGGCTGGGGGCCCGCAAGACGCTAGCAAACAGAAGGGTGCTCAGATCAGACTGAACCCATCTCATAGATTTCCCTATTCTATTCAGGTCTGATGGTTCCCTTAAGGCTAGAGTCTCCTAGGGAAGCACATGATCCTTGGAGGATGGACATACTAGGCCATGCTCCCCTGCAGATGTTTCCACACCAAACCCTCTGGGCTCCACATAGGCTGAAGTCCTGCCTCATCACTTCTCTAAGCAGCTCTCTGTGGCAGCTCAAGTGTCTATAGGAGTCATGGGGTCTCCTGATGCCAGGATTTCAGAGATCCGTGGCAAGAGCAGGTCACTCCGTACCTGTTCAACTCACTCCTTTTCCAGGAGTCATTGGGGGTCAGGAACAAGTCCAGGTGTGCAGTAGCCAAGTGCAAGGTTCTCAGCTTCCTCATCCTTCAGCCCAGTATCTGTATCCTCCCTCTTTCCTTTCTCTATGCCTTCTTTCTGAAGATGAACTTGGAGTGTGACACCAGTCCCTCAGTTGCAGATATCCCTCCTAGCTGAGTCTAGTCAGCCATCTTGCATCCTGGATGACACATGCCTTTTTCAATGACTGTTCATGTTGTTCTGTTTGTTCATTATGGAAAAATTACGTGTAGACTCTGGAGCTAGACTACTTGGGTTCAAACCCTGGCTCTACCACCCACCAGCTGAGCAACCATAAATAAATTATTTACCCTCTGTGTATGTGTATTTCTTCAATGAAATGAGACTAATAACAGCACTACTACATTGGGTTATTGTAAAGATTAACAAAATCTTCATATGTAAACCACTTGCAGCTGTACCTAAAACAGTAAAAGCTGTAGAAGTGATTGCTACTGATAGGACCCCTCTAGAGTCCCAAGGGCTGCCTGGAAAAGACATGGCTGGCACCTGTAGGGTCAACTCCACTGGGAGGTTGATGGCATTTGATGCATCCCCAGGCATTATCTGTCTCACTGCTTCTCATGATTGGCCGTGATATGGCCATTTGCCCAGTACCCAAACTCTAGAATAAGCTAGAGAAACTCTAGAAAAAAACTTTAGATTTAAGGTCTCCATTACTATGGATTTGGGGTTTTGTCTTTGGGTTTTTTTTTCTTTTCTCTCTCTCTTTTTTTTTTTTTTCTGAATCAAGGCCTCACTCTGTTGCCCAGGCTAGAGTGCAATAGTAGGATCTTGGCTCACTTCAACTTCAAACCCCAGGCTCAAGTGCTTCTCCCAGCTCAGCCTCCTGAGTAGCTGGGGCTACAGGCACTCGTCACCACGCCTGGCTATTTGTATTTTTTGTAGAGACAGGGTTTTGCCATATTGTCCAGGTTGGTCTTGAACTCCTGAACTCAAGCAATCCACCCACCTTAGCCTCCCAAAGTGCTAGGATTACAGGCGTGAGCCGCCACACCCTGCCAGGACTCCATTTCTTTCCCACAGAAACCTCCTACATTATTAATTTCAAAAAATTTTAATTAACTTTAAAGGACACATTATATGGTAACATAGTTACTCTGGCTTAACAGCCGTAAGGACATCATAAATCAGTCTCCTGAAATGTACATTCTAGAGTATTATGTTGAGTGCACATCTATAAACATATAACCACAGCAAAACTAACTCTCTGAGCTTGATTACTCAATAAACAACGGAGGAATTTGGAGGCAATTCCAAGGACAAAATTATAAAATTTTATATCTCCCACTTCCTGCGGTGATAATATTCCTGTTAATACCTGCAACAGCAATATTGGCCTTCCCATACTCTGTAGACAAAATTGAAAATGAAAGGCTCCATTCAATTGATTCAAGATAATTATTAAATTTTAAAATGAAGCAGTTTAATCTGTTTAAAAATGGAAGATCCAGGATAGACCTTTAAATTAAAATATATTCTTGTCCTTGTATAGAAAACTTTATGAACTTTAGAAAAAAAAAGGGATGTATTTATTATAGAATTAAAATGGTATGAATTAGCAATATTATCTTTTAGAAAAATAAAAAGAATTGAAATCGATCATGTTTGCTTTCTGAACCTGTTTTATAGAATTTCTCACTTTATTTCTTGAGTTGTTAAGAATATGTTCATGTTGCAAGGCAGTTAGTAGATAATTGGTTGCTTGGGGACAAGACTTCTGTCTTATCCATCTTTATAGTCCATGTAGCCAAAACCCAGAGCATGACATCCAATAAATAGCTGCTGATTAATAAATGGTGCTTCACAGAATATTAACCTAGATTCTCCAAAATTTGAAACATCTCATAAATTTTGAAAAGTTCACAAGCATCAGAATGGGTTCTGATAATTATATTAAGCATGAGCTTAATATAATTATAAACAAGTACTATACTATAAGTCTTATTAATTCAAACACCGGCCAGGTGCAGTGGCTCACGTCTGTAATCCCAGCACTTTGGGAGGCCACGGTGGGTGGATCACCTGAGGTCAGGAGTTCAAGACCAGCCTGGCCAACATGGCGAAAACTCGTCTCTACTAAAAATACAAAAATTAGCTGGGCATGGTGGCAGGTACCTGTAAACCCAGCTACTCGGGAGGCTGAGACAGGAGAATCACTTGAACCCAGGAGGCAGAGGTTACAGTGAGCCAAGATCACCTTAAGGTACTTCAGCCTGGGCAACAGAGGAAGACTCTGTCTCGAAATAAAAAATTCAAACACCACATGTGAATATTAGAATAATGATTTAGAGCAACAAAATAGAACATAAAATGTGTTAACCCTGAAACATAAGGAGTGGATTGCATCAAATTGAACAGATGTAAAGCTTTTGGTTTGGAAAACTCATTACCCTACTCATTTCAGCTACAATTGAAAAGGCATATTTTCCAAAGGCACAAGTAATAGCAGACAGATTCCCACTGGTGGTTTTTCTGCTCTCAACACAAAATTCTACAAAGACCAAAAACCTAAAACAGTTAACAAATTGAATAATTCTAGCAAAATATTACATACAGTGCCAATTTTCTTTCAGAACCACAGAAAAAAGTAAGTTACAGTTTGGGGGTTTTGTGTTTTTGATTTTTATTTTGACTTTTGTCTGAACCTTTGACTTTTAAAAGATCACTTGTCATTGTGTTTGACCAAGATTGTTTTTGCAAAGCTGTTAACATGCTACTATTTTGTTTGTTTTTCTTTTCTTCTCTGTGAATCAAGGTATTGGGCTATTCTTCCTAAAAAGGAAATTGTAATAATAAAGCTAGAGAGAAAAAATTTGAGCCACAACCCTTTTTGACGTGACTGTTTAACTCTGACTCTCACTTGAAGTATGAATTAATATGACATAAACATATAAGCTTTGGGGGCATTTGCATTTGTCACCTGGGGGATATTGCGGGATTCATTTAGGAGAGAGGGTCAGTAGTCTTGCCAAGAAATCTTTGAGAAAGGAGATCTGGGACTTTACCCAATGGAGAGTGAAACAGTCACTGTTCCGTTACTGCTTTCAGAAGCCTAGTTCTGCAGATGACTGACTTTGCTCCTTCTGGGAGGAGCTCACTATATCCTAGGGAAAGAATCATCTAAAGATGGAATGAGGAGGAAGGGAAGGAGATCAGGGAAAAGAGAAAAAGAGAGTCCATTCTTACATTCGAGCTTCCTTTCTCTCTCTTGAATTGTGCAAGTCTTTACTAGAATGCTAACAACCGAACAAATACGCAACACTTACTTAAATGCTTCACTCATTCTTGCTTAGATGTTGCTGTTAGCCAGAAGCCCATGTCTGAATCTCATAATTGTTCTTTAAGCATAAAGGATGTGATTTAAAATATAGAGGAGAGAAATCAACTGGACTTGAACAACGGGGTCTAACACTAGTGTCCAGCAGAGCACATGGGAATAGTCTGCAGGGGTCATGACTACAGTGACTTTTGGAATATCACTAAGACCTTGTGAAGCAGCTTAGGCAGACTTCACACTCTCCGAGGTACCAACAAAATACTTTTTTTTCCTGTAGAGCAGGAACCCATAATGTCCCCTACATAAAATTTAGGCTGTCTATGAACTTGTATGGGAAAAAAAGAACATCTCTATTTCCAATAACACACAACTGAAACTTAGTATAATTAAATTACAAATGTAGGCAACAACTATAGAAAAAATTAGAAATCATAGATAATCAATTAAGACTTGTTACAAACATTTGAAGATATTATTTATGCTCATCCCTATTATAAAATTATGGTTACAAGCTCCATGGTGGCTCATCCCTGTAATCTCAGCACTGTGGGAGGCTGAGGTGGGCAGATCACTCAAGGTCAGAAGTTCGAAACCAGCCTGGCCGACATGGTGAAACCCCATCTCTATTAATAATACAAAAATTAGCTGGGCATGGTGTCACACACCTGTAGTCTCAGCTACTCAGGAGGCTGAGGCAGGAGAATCACTTGAGCCCAGGAGGCAGAAGTTGCAGTGAGCTGGGATTGTGCCATTGCACTCCAGCCTAGGCAACAGAGTGAGACTCTGTCTCAAAAATATATATATATGGTTATTGATCTATGGCTAAATATCATAATTTAATGTGTTAATAAACACATATATTATTATATCATTAATTTACATTTCTAATATTTTGGTAACTGCATTTCACTATAATTGCCTTCCTTTTAATTCTGTTTATTTTAAGCAATTTATTTTAAGCACCAAATTCTGGGAAGATATCTATCAACTTCACCAGATTGTCAAAGGTGTCCTTGGCAAAAAAAAAAAAAAAAAAGCTCCATCCTAGAGCATCACTGGTTTTTCGGGGAATGTGACACAGACAGCTAGACCGTAGGTGCCCTAAAGCAATATTTCTCAAGCTGAAGAATTGTATAGGCTTTTTAATAGAAAGAAAGCTTTGAAAGCATATATAAAATTATACATAAATCGTTCTGTCTACATCCCTAAGGAAAGTACTAAATTAAAATTATTTTGTATAATTAAATAAAAACAAAACAACAAAATGAATAAGATTTAAATTAATTATGTTAATTAACGAATATTAACACTGTTTTGCTTTAAGACCCTGAATGTGGTGCTGACAGCTGTGGCACAAGCTTTGTATTTGGGAAGCTTATACTACCCTGTATCCAGGCTGAGAGAGTCTACGGCCACTGTTCTCTATTTGAACTGTTACAAAGTGTCCCTTATACAGCATGCTAGTACTTTGTTTGTTCTCCAATTGAGAAGACTAGCAAGACTGCTTCTGTTCCTTTCTTGATAGCCAGCAAATGTCTAAGCAGTATAGCTTAGCAGAAACATAGTCATAAATAGAAACTCAAGTGGGCACTAAAATTCCAGAGCAGTACTTATTATAAGGTGCTTATCAAGGTGATCCAGAGTAAGTTTACATATTAATTAATTTTCATTGAAATGAAGGCATATAATTAAAGAACTCTTAGAGAATTTGAATTCTTGCATCTCCCAGAATACGTCTTGAGGTCCCTCAGACCTGAGATGGAGAAATACTGTGCAAAAACTCAATAGAGGAATGCTAAGGATACAATTCTTGAGCACATCTAAACCACTCACCCATCCAAATTTACACATATAAGCACAGATTCTCACTCCAAACTGCACAGCCACCTACAGTCAGTAATCTGCAGAGGTTGGTAGAGCACTCGAAGGGTAGCAGAACTGATTTTTAAACAATATGATAAAGACATCCAAGGCTCCATTCTTGATAAGATTTGAAAATGTTGAGAGAACAATTAGACATCTGAAATCAGGTAAATCTCTTACCTGTTAAGTAAATCTCTTACCTCTTAACAGGTAAGAGATTTACCTGATTTCAGATGTCTAATTGGACTCCCTTTCTCAAACTCTCCTCTGGGATAGTTGCCTGATGAGCAGTAATCCAGGTAAAAACTCCAAGACCTACTCTAATCTTCTTAGCTGCATATTCTTTTCTTTCTTTTTTTGAGACGGAGTTTTGCTCTTTCACCCAAGCTGGAGTGCAGTGGCGTGATCTCAGCTCACTGCAACCTCTGCCCCCAGGTTCAAGAGATTCTCCCGCCTTAGCCTCCCAAGTAGCTGCGATTACAGGTGCATGACACCACACCCAGATAATTTTAGCATTTTTAGTAGAGACGGGGTTTCATCACGTTAGCCCAGCTGGTCCTGAGCCCTTGACCTCAGGTGATCCACCTGCCTTGGCCTCCCAAAGTGCTAGGCTTACAAATGTAAGCCACCATGCCTAGCCAGCTGCATATTCTTGTAGAGCTCATGTTAAAGCTAATGAAAACATCTCATGTTAAAAATGTAAAACTAAGAAGAAAGAATAACTTAAGGGTTTAGAATTGGTGCATAAGCTTTCTACACTCAGTAGCTTTTGGGTATGAGCTTAGGGCACTTTGGTCCATGTCTAGTTATCAGTGTAAGTAAATCACTGCTATTTAGACAGCAACATGGTCATGATCCACATCATTTTTTCCTCAGAAAGAAGACTATGCAGTTCATTGAGGGGGGAACAAACTAGATATAAAATGAATTCCCATTATGGGTGACATGGTTGAAATAAATTATGGTAAAATGACAACATTGAATACTATTTAGTCATATAACAATATATTAGAATTAAGCCATTGCTTTGGAGATATTAACTTGAAGTATTCTTGGATGGAAAAGATATTATGTAAAAAAAAAAAGTAATAAAAACAATGACCCAAATCCTCTATGTGTATATTCTCCTGTATACATGTATTTATATATGTTTATATGAGATTGTAAAAGGATAGAAAAAACTATAAAATTATCCACATTTGGCTGTTGATAGGTTCTTCTTAGGCAGAAGAAAGGAGAAAAAAGGAAGGAATTTATGCAAAAATGGGAAACAAAAACTTCAATTACAGATAATATATATAACACAATCATATTCACATTATATAAAAGAGAAAAATCAACTCCCCATATTGGAGGAAATGAAAAAGAAGCAATAGAGTGAATACATAAGATAAAAATAGTTGAGGAGTAGGAAACACTCCCAGAGTGGCAAAGTAAGATCCTCCAAAAATCTACTCCTCCATAAAAGCAGTGATAACACTGGGGAATAAAAATGCCTAAGTTAATTTTTTTTTACTAGAGAGCATCTGGAAAGTTGGTGGAATAGGAAGCACCAGCAATCTGTCTCCCCATCTAGACAGCAACTGCATTGGCAGAATCTGTCTGATATAACTAACTATTTTGGAACCCCGGATTCTATTGAATGTTTGAAAGTTTCAGAGGTGGGACAGAGCAGTTAAAGGAACAGAGTTTTTGTTTGTTATTGAAGTTAAACTGGTATAAATTCAAGTTAGAATGCTATAAATTTAGGATGTTAAATGTGATTCCAATGGTAACCATAAAGAAAATAGTTATAGAATATAAATATATATATACCAAAGGACATAAGAAATTTAAATGTTTTGATATTTTTAAAAATTAACTAAACACAAAAGAAGTCAGTAATCCATGAAATGAGGATGGAAAAAAAGCTAGAAGGTATATAAAAATAATATATAAAAAACAAATAACAAAATGACAGAAGTAGGTCTGTCATCGGTAATTAAATATTAATGGATTAAATTTTTCCAATCAAAAGACAGAGATTGGCAGAACGGATTAAAAACCCATAATCCAACTATATGCTGTCTACCACAGACTCACTTTAAATTCAAAGACAAATAGGTTGAAAGTGATGGATAAAAATATTCCCTGCAAATAGTAACCAAAAGAAGATAGTGGGATGGCTTGCTTATGGTGGTTTGAATTTTATAATTTTTCAACTTTATAATTGTGCAATAGTGACACACATTTAATAGAAACTATATTTTGAGTATTCATATAACCATTCTGTTTTTCACTTTCAGTAAGGTTTACAATAAAATACATGAACTGTTGAACACTTTATTATAAAATAGGTTTTGTAGTAGATGATTTGACCACTTGTAGGCTAATGTAAATGTTCTTATCATATTTAAGGAAAAGGCAAAGCTAAGCTACAATGTTCAATGTACTAAATGCGTTTTTGAATTACAGTATTTTCAACTTACAATGGGTTTATTATGATATAACTCCATAATAAGTTAAGGAGAATATGTACAACAAAACAGGCTTTAAATCAAAAACAGAAGAAATAAAGAAGGATATTATATATTAATAAAAAGTTCAATATAGCAAGAAGATATAACAATTGTAAACATTTACATACCTAATAAAAGACAACCAAAATATCTGAAGCAAAAATCTGATGAAATTGAAAAAAGAAGTAGACTGGGCATGGTGGCTCCTGCCTGTAATCTGAGTATTTTTGGAGGCCAAGGTGGTCAGATCACTTAAGTTAGGAGTTTGATACCACCGTGGCCAACATGGCAAAACCCTGTCTCTACTAAAAACACAAAAATTAGCCAGGCATGGTAGTGCATACTTGTAATCCCAGGTACTTGGGAGACTGAGGCAGGAGAATCTCTTGTACCCAGAAGGCAAACGTTGCAGTGAACTGAGATCATGCCCTGCACTCCAGCCTGGGTGACAGAGCAAGACTCCACCTCAAAAGAAAAAAAAAAAAAAGAAAAAGAAAAGAAAAGAGAAAAGAAAAGAAAAGAAATAGACGGTTCTATAATAATAGTTGGAGACTTGAATACCCCACTTTCAATAATGGATAGAATCAGCTAGACTGAAGATAAGTGAAGGAACAAGAAATAACACAATTCCACTTCTAGGTATAAACCCAAGAGAACTGGAAACATTTCCACACAAAATCTTGTACATGAATATTCATAGAAGCATTATTGATAATAGCTAAAAAGAAATGTATAAGCAATGCAAATTTATCTCAGTGGATGACTGGATAAAGAAAATGTGATAGAGCCATACAATGGAATACTATTCAGCACTAAAAAGAAACAAAGTACTTGACACATGCTATATCATGGATGTATTCTGAAAACATGATGCAAAATAAAAGAAGCCAATACAAACAACCACATATTGTATGATGCTTGTTATATAAACATTTTAAAATAAGAAAATCCATAGAGATTGAAAATAGATTAGTTTTGGTCAGGAGCTGAGGGAAGGGGGAAGTAGGGACAGGAAATATGATTTTTTTTTTTGCAATGTGAGAATATTCTAAAATCAGATGGTGGTGATGGTTATACAACACTGATATATTGAAAACTGCTGAATGTACACACTGAAAGAATGAATTTTATGGTATGTGAATTATATCTCAAAAAATCAGTTATTTAGAAAAGTACATGAGAGGGATAATGCATTTTCACCTGAAATAGAAGATTTAGGATCTAGTTATCAAAGATGTGATAAGAGAACAGAATACTTTAAGCTTTCAGCACATCAATTTACTCTCTTTTCATTTTAACTCCTGATCAGAGTTACTAGGTTATTTTATTGTGTTCCATATTATTTTTAACCCAAAATGTCTTGGTTGGCAAAAGAGTTTTTCCCTTTCCTTAAAGTTAAATATATATTTAAATAGTCATAAAATACATAAGGACAAAATGGTGAAATTAAAAACCCAGATATAGAATTCAACCTAGAAAAATTCCTTGCTGAAACACAGTTTGACCATTAAGTATGGCCCTTCTCCTTTTTCTCATTATAATTTGTTTTCAAAATGTAACTAATATAACTCCAGAAGTACCAGAAATCACACAAAGCTTATTTCATGTTCATAAAACCTAGCTATGCTACACAGAGTAATATGGGGGGTATTCTGGTTAAAGCTTTATGAAATGCCGGATTCTATGTCTTGGCATGACATTGAGGACCCCCAAGAAGAATGTCTTAGGGAAAGACTATTTCTTGGTACTTTTCTTACCCAGGATATTTGGATAGAATAGAATATCTAGCCATTGTATTTTGGACTGAAGTATATTTAAGTAGCTTTAACATATTCCAGGAATTGAAAATACCATCTTAATGTGAGAATAATAATAAAAGAGGAGGATAAAAGGAAACTCTCTTCTAGGCGTTAATACAGATCTAAGACAGTAAGTGATACGTTAAGTAAAATTGGTGAAATAAACATCAAGTGGTAGAAGTGTGATCAGGCATTTTTAACAAAAGTGATACATCATATATTAAAATTTAAAATGACTACAGTTCATTTATTCATTCAACAAATATTTTATTACACATTGGCTATACAGCAATAAAAACAACAACAACAACAACAACAAAAGTCTACTCTTCCTTCTCTTCTAGAACTTAAAATTTTTTTAAACAATCCTACTGCAAAGAAAACAGTAAGATTAAACGATAAGGAAAAATTTGAAAGAGCACTGATCTTGGAATTCTAAGATCTGAATCCAAATTTCATGTCTACTAGTTACTAGGCAAGTGATACTGAATACATTAACTAATTCCTCTAAGCCTCAATTTCACACCTTGAAAAGTGGTGTATGCTATTACCTGTCTGGTGTATTTCATCCAGTTAATTATAATGATCACAGAGAAAAATATTCAAAAGTGCCCTAAAACCCTTAAAGTTCTATAATCACAGGCTTATGCTATTACTGGAATGTGCAGAAAGCTATCAGATTTCTTGCAATAAATAATTTTAGTTGATACTGACAGTATACTAAAAGTCTATGTGGCCAGATAGTAAAGACTAATGCTAACTGTCAAGTACATTGACAACATAAAATGACACACATGCAAGGGTTTCAGCCCTTCTCCATTTAACCATTCTAATTTCACCTGAATTTCCTCTACATGTCAATTTATGCTCATATTCACAAGCAATGTTCTAGCCATAGGAAGAGCAAATGAGTCAGACTCCTATGAAACTTCCAATCTGAGGAACAACTGCACATGCCTCTCGTCAATCCTGTTTGAATCTTTAATAATGGAACATTCAAAATAAAGACAAATATACTTAGTAAAAGAAAATAACAATTACTGTAATTGTAGCCACATTAACTTGACTGAGTTTTTATCTAAACTACTCTGTACTTCTGATGAAAAATTCTGTTTGTCATAATAATAATAAGAATAACGAAGTGCTTAAGACATGACTAAAAAATAAAACCTCACAATTACAACCATGAGGAAAATAAATTTAACTTGGCATAATTCTGGTTTGCAAAAATGCTATCAGATAATGAACCCAAATCCATTTGAATCACTGGTAAATACTAAGCCCCAAAACAGTTAATACATATACGTACTCTGTGAAACAGTGGAATCCAAACTGTCTCTTTTTCGTTGGAGAAATAGAATCATCCTGCTTTTCCTCAAACACTGGCAAACATATACTGTGATAGCTAAAAGTCAGCTTAATCCTTCTTTTCCTAGCTCAAAATAAAAATAGATACACTGTCTCAGATCTAAGATGTGATATCCCTTTGTGGGTTTTTGTGAAAGAGAGAGAAACAAGAAAATGATAATGGGTGGATGGGCTTTGTGTAATTTTCAATCACATAACCTTGTTTTACAAAGTAGAAATGAAGAGGCAAAACAATTATGAAGAAAATCCTGGCAGTGGCTGTACTGTGCTCCAATTATTTTTTAATTAGCATTGGTTGTATCAGAGCTAAGCTTCTTGGAATTTTCCACACAAATCCACTCCCACCGAGTATTTTGGAAGGGTAGTAGTAACTTTATCAAAAGGTAGAGTCACATTTCAGAGCATGTCATCTGCCAGCTCTCACCATCTCATCATGACCCATGCCCACGCTTTCTGTCTTTTCTCTCTCCCAGCTCTTCTTCTGGAATAACTAACAAATCCTTCCCTTTGCCTTCATGCAGAAGAGTTTGGCACATGCCATTTTTCTCAAGGTGTGATTTTTTTTGTCATTCGCCAACATGTCAAATAAAATTTTTCAGCCAATAATAGAAGGTGAAGAGGGAAGCAAGAAAAAAAAGAACACAAGAACATCTCAAAAGTAAGTAGGGGAATAGCCGCCATTAAATCACTCAGCATCCTCTTATCGAATTGGTCCTCCTGCAAGGGACCAACAACAGTCAGTGAGTTAACTTACTTATTAACCATCTCAAAATAAGTAACTTAAAACTCCAAAACTGAAGCACAAACTTTCACAGATAAACCACTACGAAATCAATACCAGTATATTAGGGCAAGAAGCATACATTTTCAGATCTCAGAAATATTGAATGGCATTGATACATTTTCATTTCTTACTCGGTTCCTACCTGAAAGTCTGGGCTGATGGCTTTTCATGTTTAAGAATAGGGCACTAGGCTAGGCTTGCCGAATAACAAAGGGATATCACATCTTAGGTCTGAGACAGTGTATTTATTTTTATTTTGAGCCAGGAAAAGAAGGATTAAGCTGACTTTTAGCTATGAGAGTATATGTTTGCCAGTGTTTGAGGAAAAGCAGGATGATTCTATTTCTCCAACCCAAAAGACACAGTTTGGATCACTGTTTCAAACTGAGCGGAGATTTTCCTGTGTGACTGACACATGATTGTAATTGAAAGCACTGGTTGCCAAACTTTAAAACCTACCTGTAGAACATTAAAAGCCTCTAGCATGTGTCACCTTTGGACTTACTTGTATTCCTGTGACTTTGGTCCCCTGGGAGAGAAGCATCCGTAGTCCAGGCTGGAATGTGCTGGTTGGGATGTGCAGTAGACACCAAAGTGCTCTGGTTATAAGCTGTATTGATAAGAATGATATCGGACCCTTGTACTTCACCATCAGTGACCAAAGGTTCACTCCCATTTGATTTAAAATAGGCTTTTTGTAATGTTCCTGAAAGACAAAAAAAGTGCATATTTTTGAAACATTACTAGAAGTATCTATTTTAAAAAACATTAAGAAAACTCTAGAGCTACTTTCCCATATGTCATTCTAGCCAGATAAACACAAAGACAAAGATGAATGCCACAGCAATGATCTCCTTCTTGGGGTCAACAATCACAAAACCAAGAATTTCTCTTCCACCATGAATCACACAGCCCTGTGAGGAAACATGGCTTCCTCAAGAGCTTATGGTTTAGGAACTGAGTCTCCTATCAAGGTTTCCTGATGCTTCAAGAATTTAGGGCAATTCTACCTTACCTGAGACTCATCACAAATAAAACGTGTTGAATCTTAACAGCATTCTCTTCCTGCTTCCTCCGTTTCTTAATCTCCCTGGTCATTGCATGATACTCAAGACCCAAGACATGTGCTCTACCTATCTCTGTATCCATCATCAAAGGACACAACGGGGCTTGCCTTCAGCTTTATATTTTCCCACATTTTGCACTAATTTTCAGTAAACTATGCATAGCACTCAAATAGAAAATAAGAGGGCTCATACATTTACCAAAACTTCTATCATAGGAATAAAAAAAACCCCTCTAGTTACAGCACAAACTAAAAGAAGAAACTAAATTACCTTCATCTTCAACCAGAAAATAAAAATGTAATTATATGAAATAAGAAATACTCATTTTAAAAAATTTGCTTCCATTGGTTATTGGGGAACAGGTGGTGTTTGATTACGTAAGTTCTTTAGCGGTGATTTGTGAGATTTTGGTACACCCATGCACCCTGCGAAGTTTAGCACATGCCACGAGCAGTGTACACTGCACCCAACTTGTATTTTATCCCTCACCCCCTTTTGTACCTTCCCCCTGAGTCTCCAGAGTTCATTGTGTCATTCTTATGCCTTTGTATCCTCATAGCTTAGCTCCCACTTATGAGTGTGAACACACAATGTTTGGTTTTCCATACCCTTCAAACTAAGATTATCAACTGACCACGTTCTCAGGGTATCCATTCATCAACAAAACAAAGAACCAAACCTAAGATTATTGAAAACTACCTTGCTTTGTCTTTAGGAAGAAACAATTTAAAACTTTGAAAGAGATCATGTATTTTTAACTCAGTCAAAACAGACAGCAGATTGTGTTTCCAGAATATCGCACTGTACTTGAGCATGCCACGAAAATAAATGAATGTGATATTGACCCATCCATAGAAATACCAAAGGGAGATTTTCTTTTCTGAAAGAATTTACAGTGAATGCTCCAACTGGCTCTCACTTTTCTAAATAGTCCCAAGGACCATTAAAAATAAAAAATATATAAATAAAATGTTTAATATCAGTCTATGGAAAAAATTTCTCTACATATGCTTGACACTTGGAAAACATTAACTACAAATAAAAATAGGAAAGCAGCTGTTTCTAGCTAACTGAGGTCAACAGCTTCATCTGCCAAAAGATTCTAAATAAAACATTGAAGCATAAAAGCTAAATCATGACCACATAATGCAGGTAATATGCTCTCCAAACCGTCAATGTGATCATGAGAAAAAGTCAAATGCCATAGGTGAATGAAGGGATTCATTTAATATTGATTTTCAAAAATGATTTGAAATTTATCCTAATCAAATGTATGTGGTAGGCTTAACTACTATAGGAAATGTATTTCATCCATACAGAGAGTTTACTAATCAATTACCTATCATTTTATTTATATCCATTTCTTAATTGCTCTCTTCCTTGCTTATTTTTGGCCTAAAGAGATTTTTTTTTACATAAGGTGGTATTTATGCTAATGTGGTTGTAATGAACATATAGGCCCGTTAAGTTGATTTATTTATCTTCCTGAACCTATGAGTAAGCATCCAGTTCTGTCAACATACTTTGAGCAAATGCCAATTGCTCACAGTTGTACCCTGTAATAATTTCCTTAAAATGAGTTCCCTGTCATATAAAATATTTCAACAATTGTTCCTAACTTTTTTGGTAAAAATTAGCCATATTAATAATCTTTCCTTTATCATTTTAACTTTTCCTCTATCATTTTAGCCAAGCAGTGTTTAAAGTGTTCATAACATCTGGCTGGGCGCCATGGCTCACACCTGTAGGACCAGGCCCCATGACTCACACCTGTAATCCCAGCACTTTGGGAGGCTGAGGCAAGTGAACCACCCGAGGTCAGGAGTTTGAACTAAAAATACAAAAAAAAAAAAATTAGCAGGGTATGGTGGGGGGCACCTGTAATCTCAGCTACTAGGGAGGCTGGGGCAAGAGAATTGCTTGAACCCTGGAGGTGGAGGTTGCAGTGAGCCGAGATCGCACCATTGCACTCCAGCCTGGGCAATGAGAGTGAAACTCTGTCTCAAAAAATAATAATAATAATAAAAGTTTTTGTAACATCTGTTTATCCTAAGGAGTCCTCTGAAACATTGACATTTTTAAGAAAACGCTGACTTGGATAACAACTTACTTTTAAAAAGGCAACTTCCTTGCTTTTAAACTCTGTGTGTTGAAAGCACTTTGGCAGAATAGAAAGTTAATATATGAGAGTTACTGTAGTTAATGTTTTTATATTTTGGGGGGAGAAAAAGAGGGAGAGAGAATAAACTTGAAGGACATGTCTTTAAAAGCCTGAACTCACTGGACAATTTGTTTTCAAGTATCTCTGGAAGCTGACCAACTCCCAACACAGCTGGTTGTCTACTATGCATTTTTTTTGAGCACAAGAATCAGACTCAATAAAACTAAATGCTTTCAACCTGTACCATGATAAGCTATAAAAACGCTAGGAGCTATTAGCCCAAAGTAGAGTAATTATTCTTCTAATATTGCACCATTCTTTTCTACATTTCTGTGCTTATTGTGCTATGGTTAAAAATACAGTTTCTACAGCCTGACCACCTGAGTTTAAATCCCATCTCTACTACATGCCCTGAAACTTTGGACAGTCTCAATTGCCATAAAAGAAGGAAAAATAAAATACCCCCTTACGAGGCTGGCTGTGGTGAGACAGCCAAGCAAAAATGGTTCGCGGGCAGAACCTCTGACGGGGCCCTGTGCGCTCAGGAGCCTCTGGAGGTTTGTACTGTCTGCAAGGAGGAGGAGCCTGGCCTCTCCCGTTTCCAGGTTGTACCTGAGACTCAATTTGTGAGGCGGGAAACCAGCTAGCAGGACTCTCACTTTGTGGAGAGTCCCTGTTTCCCTTTTTTTTCCCTTTTCGCTCAATAAATTTCATTTTTCTCACCCTTCAAAGTGTCTACGAGCCTAATGTTTCATGGCTGTGTAATAAGAACCTAGCTTTTAGCTGAACTAAGGAGAAAGTCCTACAACATTGGGATCAGATCAGTCAGTACCTATATAAACACTTCGAATGGCTCTCGGCACTAAATTCTCCGTAAACTGTTAGTCATTGATGGTAATGACAATAAAACTGTCTTCCTTAGGGCTACTAAGGTAATTTTAGGTAAATGACAATTTCCTTTTACTATAAGTGAATCCCAGTGTCACAAAATGATGAATTTTCAGAAGTGAATCACTTAGCCCACATTTGGAGTGAGAAAACTATGGCTTTTTCATGCTAAATTATTAATAGAAAGTCACATTGTATTGAGATTGTCTGGCTCAAAAGTGTTTCAGCTCTATAGCCAAAACAACAATTTGATGATATTTAAGAAATAGTAGATAATTCTAACACTAAGTGTCAGACTTTGCTGATTCCTGTAATGAAGAGATTGAGCACTGTGTTGGGCAGAATAGTGCACCCCCAGAGATGCCACATCCCAATTACTAGAACCTGTGAATATGCAGCTTTACATACTTCACATGGTGAAAGGCAAGTTGCAGATGTGTTTAAAGTAAGAATTTTGAGATGAAGGGACTATCCTGGATTATTCTGGTGAGCCCAATGCAATCAAAAGTTTCTTTATAAGCACAAGAGGGAGATAAGAGAATATGTGTCAGGGTCATGAACTGTGAGAAAAACTCAGTAGACCATTGCTTGTTTTGAAGACGGAAGGAGCCACAATCCAAAGAATGCAGGAAGCTCTAGAAGCCAGAAAAAGTAAGAAAATAGATTGTCCCGTAGAGTCTGCAGAAGGAACACCTAAATTTTGCCCAGTGAGACCTATTTTGAACTTCTGACCTTTACTCTAAGATAATAAATTTGTGCTATCTTTTTAAGCTACCAAGTATGTGATAATTTGTTCCTGGAGCAATAGGAAATTAATACAAGCACCTTGCTAAATGCCCTCATTATAGGCATCAAATGAGTTAACCTTCCAATAATCCTATAAAACAGATAATATAATTAATCATTTTGACACAGTTTTAGAGAGATAGAAACTGAAGTTTATGAGAGTGAATTGCCCAAGATTTGAGTTGGGACATGACAAATAGACATATACATATGCCCCCACACACTTCATTCTGGACAAAATATACAGGTTTTAAAAATCAACCATTATGTGCTTGTAGAATTTATCTTCCTATGATGTGATTTTAAAATTAATTTCCTAGCTTTGTATCTTTAGCCATGTGAAACACATTTACTTTGCATTTTCTATGTGCCAAGAACTTCATACTTACTCTGCTGAGAACATAACATTTAGTAAGAGGTCCTTACTATCAAGATGTTTATAGATTAGGTTGAGATCCTTACTATCAAGATGTTTATAGATTAGTTGAGGGAGATAGGCATGCAGTCTAAAACATATTGATATAAATTATGCTACAAGCACTTTGAGAATGTTATACATAGGACAATCTGGTAGCAAAACGCAGAGAGAGAATCCTCAATACATTTGAATAAGTCAGGAAAGCCTGTTTAGAGAAGAGTATTCTAAATGTGAATCTTAAAAGATGATGAGGGATTTTCTAAGTTTAAGCAAAGTATTTGTGGAGAAGGGGAGTGCCGTGGCAATAGGGAATGAAACATTTTCTAGGTAAAGGAAAGGGAAAAACATATGAAAAGGCCCAGCAACAAGTAATTTAAAAACATGGCTAGCACGCAGGAGCCTGGTAAGAGAAAAAGCTGGAAAGGGAAGAGACACCAGATGTAAAGGATAGGTCTTGTAAAAGGCTTGGAACTTATCTTGCGATGGAAAATTTTAGAAGGGGCTTAAATAGGGAAAAACATATTAGAATGATCACTTTGGCAGCAGGGTGATGTTTAAAAGTCTAGATGATAGTTAGAAGGCTATTATAATCGTCCAAGTGAGAAAAGAGTAAGGCCTTAGCCAGCACAAAAACCCTAAGGACAAAGGGAACATTGGGAGAAAGCTTCAAAAATGCAAAATCATGTGAACGTGAGAGAAAGGCCCCTGCGAGGTCTCTGGTTTGAATGATGTAGTAAACGAAGATATTCCCATCTGAGCTGGTGTCATATCGTTAGTGCTGTTCATCAAATATTTCCAATTGTCTCTCCTTCTACTGGGACACATGTTTGGCACTGCATTCTCTGGCCTCTTGAGTGAGGCCTTGCTTCAAGTTCAAAGCTATAAGCAAAACTAAAAAGTGTTGCTTCTACACAGAAGCATTTAATTGCTGATATAAGGGCCTTCAGAGCTCTGGCACAATCACCACTAAGGTTTGAGATGGTGGCTAGTTCATCAGTTTGGTCCCTGAAGGACCTCAATGAGCACAGGCTCCCTGCCATCTTGCAAAGAACATGTAGTATTGTAATAAATTAACTTTTGTTGCTTGCAAATCACTAGAATTGGGGGATCTCTTGTTGTTACATAACAGAGTCTAGCCAATCATGAGTGAAACAATAGATGATAGAGAATGAAAAATAGATTTATAGGAGCTTGTTATTGTTGTTGTTGTTATACTTCACTGAATATAAAAAGCCTGTGAAAAATTCAAGGGAGAAAAAAGTCCAAATCTGAAACAATCTAATGATTTCTTCCAGATGCCTTACCAAACTCCCACATAACACTGTCCCTCCTTTGTGTTCCCAGAGCATGCACTGGTTATATCGTAGCACATATGCACTCAAGTGGAACTGTCTGTCCCATGCATCTATACATAAATCTCTGAGCAGAACACCCAGCACCAGTGTAGGCCTCCATACATATTTGTTGAACATAGAAATGATGAATGAAGTAATGGGAATGGCTGATTTTGCCAAGAGGGGTATCATGCCAATTATGTGAAGTGAGAAGAGAGCTCAGGACAGACACCTGCCATTAGATGGGCAGCTAGAGAAAGGTTAGCTTCAGGAAACTGAGAAAGAGCAGCCAGAGAGACTGAAGGACAATCAGAAGTGACAATATGAAGGCACAGTTGAAGAGCATTATGAGATGAAGGTAGTAGTCAACACTGAGCAAGATCATATCTGCATAGCACACCTGGAGAGAAGAAAGCATTGGTGGCACCAACTAACAATGAACATTCTCACCATGAATTAATGTACACAAACACGGAGAGAAACATAGGTTCTTCAAAGTCTTGTTCAAATACACATAGGTTTCCAATGTAGCACGTTGTATAAAAAGACACTGGTGAGCTTGCTAAGTACAGATATACGAGTATTAAAAGAAGTGAAAGCAATGATCGGATTGCAGTGGGAAGGGGATTGATGGAAGTATAGGAATCACCTGGGGTGGTTCTTGTTAGAAGGCAAATTCAGCAGGTTTGGAGTGGGGACTGAGATTCTGGGTTTTGCATTTTATACAAACTTCCAAGTGATGCTGATGCTGCTAGTCCATGGACCACACTTGAAAACAAAGCTTTGGACTACCATTTCAAAAAGCTTTAAACATAACATATAACCTCAGGCCTCAGTAGTTAAAGAAAAATAAATTCTCATGCTTGAGAATCCTCTGTTGACGAATCTGCAACAGAAAGCCAGAGTTGTTCAAAGAATTTGAAGTCTTAAGTTATGTGGAGTCAGGTCATGAAAGATCATAGAGAATCTTAAATCTGGGGTGTAAAGAAATAAGAATTTGGGAGGTTTTCTATTTTTAAGTGCTACTAAGAATACATTATAAGTTAGGAAGTTAAGATTATTATAACTACAAATTCTTGTAAAAGCCACAAACTGCTGTGGAATTTGCTTAGAGAAAAGTGTATTTAAATTCAATGCTCTCCAGCTCATCTAGAATTTTTGAGGAGAAAACTCATTTTTAAAGAGAAATGTTTTTTATTGAATTCAAGAAAAGTGAACGGTTTATCAAACTTTCTATACTCTATATACCACTATAATTTTTCTTTTTTCTTCATTTCACTAAAATATTAAGAAGCCACACACATTTTCCATTATATCAAGAAAACTAGAAAGGAAATTTTGATCTATTTTTCATAAGCTTATGACTAAAATAAATTTATTTTAAATATATATGGATGAGCAAATGAGCAGAATAACATTTAAAACCAAGACTTCAACAGCCTGAGAAAGAAAAAGTCAGGAGCATTCTAATTAGAGTTTTTGGAGCATAACTTGGGTGAATAAATTGAGATGAAGAATGAATACTTTGAAAAAAGCTAATTCAGACCACATCCCTTACATTTGTAGGACTCTCTGTCACATACTTTGCTGACTTCAACCCTTTCTCCACACAGCTGCCAATGACACCTTATAAAAGTCTCAACCAAGATAATTATTTCCAAGACCTTGAAAGAGCTTTTATTTCCTAATGTTTTCTTCTAGGAGTTTTATGGTTTCCCGTTTTATGTTTTAGTCTTTAATCCATTTTTACTTGATTTTTGAATGATGGTGTAAGATAAGGATCCAATTTTATCCTTTTGCATGTAGATATCCAATTTTCCTAGCAGCATTTGTTGAAGAGACTATTCTTTCCCCCTCATGTACTCTTCACACCTTTGTTCAAGATCAGATGACCACCTATGTGTGGATTTATTTCTGGTTTCTACATTCTGTTCCATTTGTCTATGTGTCTGTTTCTATTCTAGTGCTATACTGCTTTGATTACTGTAGGCTCATAATATAGTTTGAAATCAGCACATTTGATGCCTCTAGCTTTGTCCTTTCTGCTGAAAATTGCTTCGGGATCTTTTGTGGATCCAAATGAATTTTAGGATTTTTTTTTTCTATTTTTCTGAAAAATGCCACTGGGAGTTAACTAGGGACCGCATTGAATCTATAGATCCCTCTGGGCAGTATGAACACTTTGTCAATATTAATTTCAGTCAATGAACATCAAGTGTCTTTTCATTTAGTTGTGTCTGTTTTCATTTCTTTTATCAGTGTTTTATAGTTTTCAGTGTAAAAATATTTCCCTTCCTTGATTAGTTTTATTCCTAAGACATTGCAGACTGAATGGAGACCTATGTTGAAAAGACAAATATCTCACAAAAACAACTAAGAGGAAACTGCTTTGCGATATATGCATTCACTTTCCAGAGTTTAACTTATATTTAGATAATGCTCCCATGTTCCTTGCAGCATTATTTGCAATAGCCAAGACATGAAGCAGCCTAAATGTCCATTGACAGATGAATAAATTTTTTTAATGTGGCATACACACGATGGTATATCATTTAGCCTTAAAAAGAGAAGAAAAATCTTATCATTTGTGGCAACATGGATGAACCTGAGGACCATTATGCTAAGGACACATGCTACATGATCACACTTATATGAGAAATCTAAAATAGACTCATAGAAGCAGAAAGTAGAATGGCGATTGCCAGAGGAGAAGAGGAAATGAGGAGTTATCAAAGAGTATAAAGTTTCAGCAATGCCAGATAAATAAGCCCTAGAGGTAACTACGCAGCATAGTCACTATGGTTAATACTTCACAGTGTACTTAAAAATTTGTTGAGGTCAGATCTTACGTAAAATGTCCTAATCATGGAAAAAATAATAAAGATGTGAGGAAACTTTTGGAGGTGATGGACATGTTTATGGCAGAGATTGTGGTGATGGTTTCATAGGTATATGCTTATTTCCAAATTCATCAAGTTATGATACCTTAAGTATGTGCAGCTTTTTGTATGTCAATCATACCTCATTAAAATGTTTTAATGAATGAATAAACAAATAAATAAATAAATAAATGCTACAACCAGACTCTGTCACTCTCTTATATCAACATCCTCATTATGGATTTCATGTTTAAAATACTACTCCCTCAGGGAATTTTTCTCTCACCTCAACCCAGATTCTGTCCCTGTCATAAACTCCTTAGCACCTTGTGTCTTCCCATATAGCAGTAAGCTCTGCTGTAGCTAATTAATGAAGTGTTCATTTGTTTAATGCCTTCTTCCCTCACTGTGGAGTCTCTAAGGGCAGGCTTTATTCACTGCTGTGCCCAATGCCTAGCGCATGCTGTGTTGCACATAACAGACACTCAATATGTATTTGTTAAAGAAGTGAACAGTATTACATTATAGCCACAATTTTGTTTCTTTTAGATGTTTCTCTGCATATCAAAATAGTTTTACTTTAAATGTTGCATAATAATATATATTTATAATATGTATTAAAATATAATACATAACATAATTATAATACCTAATATTGTAAATTTATAATATACTACATAATTATATGTGTATACATAAAATTTAAGGAAGGTATCAGTTCAATCTCAAAGTACTCTATGACATAAACTGACTCTTGTAGTTACATGAAGGCAGCACAAACCGTTGCAGGTTTAGTTCTGATAAGAAAGAATTTAGTCTCTGAAAGTAAATCTTGGGCCTAAGAATAAAAGTCCTGTCAAACTTGCCATCGTGTTACAAATCCAACTGCTGGTCAACTTTATTTCTTCCTATCTACTTTTAGGCAATTCAAATATCTTGCAGTGACAGCCTGATTCTAGGGTTATGGGGTTGTGGATGATGGGGTTACTATGACAACAGGTCATAGCGCAAAGCTTTTATGGACAGAGTTAACATGAGACAAAATGTATCTTTAGTTAATTGTTACTTGAGTATAATATGACTATTTATTAAAACAATTATCTAATGATAATTATTCATAAGCAAATAAAACTAATTATTTACTTTTTTTTTTTAGACGGAGTCTAGCTCTGTTGTCCAGGCTGGAATGGAGTGGCGCAATCTCGGCTCACTGCAACCTCCGCCTCCCAGGTTCAAGCAATGCTGCCTCAGCCTCCTGAGTAGTTAGGATTACAGGCATGCACCACCATGCCCAGCTAATTTTTGTATTTTTAGTAGAGATGAAGTTTCACCATGTTGGCCAGGATGGTCTTGATCTCTTGATCTCATGATCCACCCCACCTGGCCTCCCAAAGTGCTGGGATTACAGGCATGAGCCACTTCACCCAGCCCTAATTCTTTACTTTTATAATGAACTTTATCATTTATAAAAACACTTTCACAAACATTTCATTTGACTTCCATAACAACTCTGTGATACAAAAAAGAATTATCTCATAGAGAAAATAAAGTATCTTACCTGAACTCACATGTCTACTAAGTGGAAAAATAAAACCTAAAAGCCAGACTTTCTAGTGCCAAGTTGTATACTCTTTCTTCTTTGTCATACGGACCATCAGTATCAGACTATAACTAAAGAAATAAAAACCTACATATAATATAACTTTCTTATTTTTCAATTTCCCTTTGAAGAACCTGAGTCCTTGTTTTAGAGTCCAAATCTTTGAAAGCGTATGGACAACTCAGACTTATCTGCGGAGTTGAGAAATACAAAACTAAACAAGCTTTGTAGCTCCAGCTTCAGTTTAGTGGTTGGGTTGAAAAACAATTTACCACTGCTTTCTTCTATAGCCTGCTGCTAAAACAATTATTTGAAAAGTCCAACTCTCTTATCTTCAGAAATATTTTTACCATCTTGACTTTTCGCGTGAGAGAAGTCAAAACAGACAAAATTAGAGACACATAGTACATTTGTGTTTGTTAGCATAAGGCTTTTATCTTTTCCCATCAATAATCCTCTCATTTTTATCTTCTTGCCTTTTGAAGCTAGAGCTTCTGTTATTTATACACCGTTGACATCTCAGCATCCCTTAGCAACCCTAATGTAGACAGTAATAACTACAAAACTTTGAATGAGCATGAAGTTATAAGCTCAAACCAAACAGAACATTTTTTAAGTAAGCATTTAATGAGGCCTTTAAAACAAAGATATAAAATGCTTGTATTGCTCATTACAACAACAAACATCTCAGTTATAAAATAAGGAATATATATTCTTGGCTTAAATAGTTTAGTGCCTGGGACAATCTATTACTCAAAAGCAATTATTTAAAAAAAAAAAACTGAAAAGGTAATGAATGCAGAATAGCACAGTATATAGGAAAGGATATTTCCTGTTGCAAAAAAAAAAAAAGCCATAAAATGAATAGTAATTTTCAAGAGATAGAATTGTAGTAGCAATAACAATTTTTGCATGTGTAGTAATTTGCATTAGCAAGGTTGTACAATAGAATATGTGATACTACTTGAGTTTGTAGGGCTCTGCAATCAACAGCTGCACAAAAGGAAAAAATGTTCTGGATAAAGAGCATATAAAAGGTACTTTTAGAACAGTATGAATGTATATGAATTTATCTTTGTGTGAGAAATGTCAGCTTTTGTGTAAGTTAAAGGTTAAAGACCCTATTTGTTTCCTAATTCAGAGGGTTCAAGCCATTGAAATTAAACCTTTATAGTGCTTAACCTGAAAACAAATGTACTACAGCCCCACTGAAGCCGCTGTGTGGGTTTTTTGCTTAAGATGTTTTAACAACAGGCATTTATTCTGTAGAGTGGTATACTTTCTGCTTGGTCTCATCTTTCTCCATTGGTTTCCTGGGTACATTTTTTAAAGGGAGAGAGGTTTGTGAGTTTAATGTTTAAAATAAAGCTCCCACCAACATGGATGAGCTGGATTTCTCTCATGATTAGGGAATAAGGATTTAAAGATGAAAGGCAGAAGGATTGAAGGGAATAGCCATTGAATATGTTTGGTTGGGTGGGGTGTAAAACCTTGTCTAATGTAGATATGGCCTATGGCCTGTGACTGCTTATTTATCAAGGAGAACCCAGTAAACCAGTTTCTTGCTAGATCTGAGGAACCACACAGCTTGCATCAGGATATAATAGTGGAACTAGGGTGACTTCACTCCCTCTCACCTGATGTCTAATCCTGGCCTTTTAGCACTTTGGCTATCCCTGAAAAGACTGGGTCTCCATTTCCTTGTTTTCCCAGGGAAAAAACTGAAAGATAAGTGATGTAGATCTAGGAATAGTGCCTCTTTTTAGTTCTCACATGACAACTAACGCATAGGGAAAAGGCTATGTTAAGTTGATTGTAGATCCAATTTAAATGTCCTGTCCTGTCAGTTGGTCTTAGAGACACTGGAATAACCAAGAAATATTCAGATATCTGCACATCTGGGGACAGTGTTGCCTATTACAATGATGTCAACAGTTCAGTTACTTGGAACAATTAAAGATTACCCTTAACAGCCATGTTAATAATTCTAAATGCTAAAATATAGTACAAGCTTTCAGTCTTGAAAGTTTGCTGTTACTTTAAAAAATAAAATAAAATAAGGAATATTTATTTGGGTAGATACTACTTTAGTGTGGCTATATCAAATGACATGGTGCAGAATTTATAAAAAGAATGGTTTTTATTTTTTCTCTCTTTTTTTTTAATTACAACTTTTATTTTGGATTCAGGGGGTACATGTGCAAGTTGTCATGTGTATATTATGTGATATTGAGGATTGGGATATAAATGATCCCATCACCCAAGTAATGAGCATAGTGCCCAACAGTTTCTCAATCTTTGCCCTCCTCCCTCCTCTAGTAGTCCCCAGTAACTACTGTTCCCATCTTTATGGCCATGAGCACTCGATGTTTAGCTCCCACTTATAAGTGAGAACATGTGGTATTTGGTTTTCTGTTCCTGTGTTAATCTGTTTAAACTAGTGGCCTCCTGCTACATCCATTTTTCTACAAAGGACATGATTTCATTATTTTTTATGGCTGCATAGTATTCCCTGATGTCTTTATCCAATCTACCATTGATGGACACCTAGGTTGATTCCATGTCTTTGCTATTGTGAATAGTGCTACCATGAACAAATGAGTATGTATGTCTTTTTGGTGGAAGGATTTATTTCTTTTGGCTGTATCCCCAGTGATGAGATTGCTCAGTCAAATGGTAGTTCCATTTTAAGTTTTTTGAGAAATCTCCACAGTATTTTTCCACAGTGACTGAAGTAATTTAAATTTCCACTCACAAATGTATAAATGTTCCCTTTTCTCACCAGCATCTGTTGTTTATTGACTTTTTAATAACAGCCATTCTGACTGGCGTGAGATGGTATCTCATCATGGTTTTGATTTGTATGTCTCTGATGATTAGTGATGTTGAGCATTTTTCATATGTTTGTTGGACACTTGATGCTTATTTTGAGAAGCATCTGTTCATGTATTTTGCCCCCTTTATAACAGGTTATTTGCTTTCTGTGTCTTAAATTGTTAAAAGAATGATTTTGAAGATGTATGGGAAAAACCCCACTTCCTAAACTTTGCCTACATAAAAACAAAATAGCATTTAGGAACAGTTACATAAGTGATACAAAATTCCACTCTTGGTATATATCCAGGAGATAGATGTCCCCACAAAAGCATACACATAAATATTCACAGCAGGATTATTGATAATAGCCAAAAGGTGGAAATAACCCAAATGTCTCTCAATTGACAAATGGATTAACTATGGTATAACCATACAATGAAATATTATTCAGCCATTAAAAGGAATGAAGTATTAATACATGCTACAATGTGAGTAAACCTCAAAAACATATGCTAAGGGAAAGAAGCCAGTCACAAAATACCACATATGGTCATACAAAATGTCTAGAATAGGGAACTCTCTAGTAAAAAAAAATAGATTAGTGGCTGCTGGGGTTGGGGTGAGGAGATGGGAAGAGATTGGGTGGTAGCTAAAGGGTACAGAGCTTTATTTTGAGATGACAAAAATGTCCTAAAACTGATGGCAGTGATGGTTACATTTATCTAAGAATACACTAAAAACCACTGAATTGTAGACTTTAAATGGTTGGATTGAATGGTATATTATATTAATAAGAATAAATTATTAATTCACTAATTAATCAAATTAATAAGAATAACCCACTTAAAGCGAATCATTCCTCCTCTGCCCTCTGCTCAGAGGCGTAAGCAAAGAGGTACTTAAATGTACGTACATTTCATATTAGCATTAGACCCTGAGAATGAAAGGAAGTGTTCTTCAAAGAATGTGAGCCAGTGAACATAGTCTCATGACAATCAGGCTTTTAAAAATGACAGTGGTCTAGCTGAGGAGGCGCCTACCAGACAGATCTGTCCAGAGATAACAATGAACTCTGGACAAAACACAAAAAGACAACTACTGAAGGGTGATGGAGAAGGAGGAAAAGCAGGCCAGGTCTGGAGGGGCATTGACTCTTAGAAGAAAAGAGTGGCAGAGATTAGTTTCAGGACAGTTTACTGTCTTAGCCTGAGAGCAGGCCACAGTTGACATATAGAGAAAGAGGCAACTAAAACTTCCACAGAAAACCCTCAGTCCTCCTGGGCTGGGGCACTTGTTCTCTTACTCGGTCACCCTCTGGCCTCTGGCATCTGTGGAAGCCAGAATTTCTGAGTTCCTTTCCTTCTCAGACTATTGTTCCTGTATCTGTTTACCCCTCTTTCTGCTCCTTAAACACTAGCATCCTCCAGAGCTTTGCCCTCAGCTTCTAACCAATGCATTTTCTCTTCAGAGTTCATTGACTCCTGCTGCTTCAACTGCCACTGAGACAGCTGCATACATGGCAGACCTCCCTTCTCAGCTTCCCTCCTGGATCCTCTAGCTTCAGTCCTGTGCCAATGACTCGGAAATTAAATTTTAAAGTCAGTGCTGCTCTGTCACAGAAGCCAAATATCATATTTTTGGTCACAATTTCTATTGAAATTTCCTTAGGAAAGAAACATGTTGTATTTCTCATTTTCCTCGATTTCTTGACCTGCTTTCACTGTTGAACTCAACTATGATTCCATTGTACTTGGTTGTCCCACAGTATCTCTAATACACAAACAACCTTCCAATCTTTCTCTTTCATTCATCTGCCTGCATCAGACTCCTGTAGCTCCACTTCCTATGTTAACGGGTGGCATCAAAACTAACCTGGTTAGATACAGGAGGCAGAGCAAGAGGCCTAATAGAAGCCTACAGCATTTGTCCGCCACCCCAAAGGAACACCGAATTTTAACAGTTAACTACGCACAAAAGACACTGACACAAGAACCAAAACCAAGTGAGCAATCACAGTACCTGGTTTTAACTTCAAATCAGTGAAGTAGACATTAAAGAAGGCAGGAAAGACAGTCTTGAATGCTGACACCAACCTCTCCCATCCCCCAGCAGCAGGCATGTAGCTTGGAGAATGTGGGCACTTGTGAGAGGGCGAGTGCAGTGATTATAAGGCTTTGCATTGAAGTCAGCATCTCCCTGTCACAGCAGGAAGCAGGAGGAACATGTGGACAGGCCCTGGCCAAAGAGTAATTGCCCATCCCAGAGGTGAGAGCTTGAGTTCCAGCAAGCCTCATCATGCAGGCTGGAGTGCTCTGGGGCTTTAAGTGAACTTGAGGGACAATCTAGGCCACAAGGATGGCAATTCCTAGGCAAATCCTAGTGCTGAGCTGGGTTCAGAGTTGGTGGACTGGGAGACACATGACCTACTGAGACACAAGCTGGGGTGGCTAAAGGGTGCTTGTGCCACCTCTCCTTCATCCTCCAGCAGTGGGTGTGTGGCAGGGAGAAATCAGTGTACTTGCTAAAGGGAGAGCACAGCAACTGGGGGATTTTCCATTGAACTCAGTGCTGCTCTGTCACAGCAGAGACCTGGCAGGATTCAGCACTTGCTGATTAAAGAGCCCCATGGCCCTGAATACCCAACAGCAATACCCAGGTTATATGTGGTGGGCCTTGGGCTCTGAGATATACTGGCTTCAGATGTGATCTCGCACATTCCCATCTGTGGCAGCTACGGTGAAAAATGCTTTCTATTTGAGAAAAGCAAGGGAAAAAGTAAAGGGGACTCTATCTGGCACCTTAGGTGCCTGCTTGGCCTCAGTGGGGTAGGTCACCAACCAGACTCTTGAAGTCCCTGAGTCTAGGCCTAGGCTCTTGGTTAGCATTTCTAGACCTGCCTTGGGCCAGAAAGGAACCCACTGTCCTGAAGAGTGAGTCCCAGGCCTGGAAGCATACATCAGAAACCAACGAAAGAGCCTTTAGGCTCTAAGTGAACATCAGGCCTAGCAAAACTCCCCATGGGTTGTTGGTGGTGACGGTGGTGGTCACAGAGAGAGGCTCCTTGGCCAATGGAAATGGGAGGGAAGAGTGGGAAGGACTTTGTCTTACGGTTTGAGTGCCAGCTTAGCTGCAGTAGAATAGAATATCAGCTAAATTTCTAAGGCTTTTTATTTCAATCCATGGCTCCAAGATAGCATCTCTGGACCCAGCTGGGGCATGGGGGAACTCACTGCCCTGAAGGGAGGGACACAAACCTGGCTGGCTTTGCCATCTGCTGATTGTAGACTCTAAAGTTTTGAGTGAACTTGGGTGATAGTGGTTATAGCAGGCCTTGGGTGAGACTCAGTACTGTGCTGGCTTCGAGTCTGAACCAGCACAGTCTCAGTGGTGGTGGCCACAGGGGTGCTTGTGTCCTCCTGCCCCCAGTTCCAAGAGGCTCAGCACAGGGAGAGAGAGACAGACTCTGTTTGTTTGGGAGAAAGTAAGGGAAAAGAACAAGAGTCTCTGCCTGATAATTCAGAGAATTCTTCCAGACTTTATCCAGGAAGAAAGGTACTGCCACCAAGGCAGTACCTTTCTCTACAAATCTGCAAGAACTGCAGCATTTTTAGGCCTCAGGCCCAAGTTCCTTAGAAGACCTGTAACACCTTCCTAAGAAGAATGAACACAAATGAGCCCAGACTTCCAATTAATTTAACCAAATTAGTGGAAGATCTTTATAATGAAAACTAAAAATCTGATGAAAAAAATTGAAGAGGATACAAAAAAATGGAAATATATTTGAATTTGATGCTCATGGATTGGAGGAATCAATATTGTTAACTTTTCCATGCTACTCAAAGCAATCTGCAGATTCCGTGCAATTCCTATCCAAATATGAAAGACATTCTTCATAGAAATAGAAAAAACAATCCTAAAATTTATATGGAACCACAAAAGACCCATAATAGCCAAAGCTATTCTAAGCAAAAAGAATGAAACTGGTGGAATCACATTATCTGACTTCAAATTATACTACAGAGCTATAGTAATCAAAACAGCATGATACTGGCATAGAAACAGACATACAGACTGATGAAACAGAATAGAGAACCCAGAAACAAATTCACACACCTACAGAGACCTCATTTTCAACAAAGTTGCCAAGAACATATGGGGAAAGGACAGTCTCTTCTATAGATAGTGCTCAGAAAATGGGATATCCACGTGCAGAAGAATAAAACTAGATACCTATCTTTCGCCATATTCAAAAAATCAAATGAAAATGGATTAAAGACTTAAATATAAGACTTCAAACTATGAAAGTGCTAAAAGAAAACATTGGGGAAACTCTTCAGGACATTGGTCTGAGCAAAAATTTCTTGAGTCATACCACACAAGCACAGGCAACCAAAGCAAAAATGAACAGCCAGGATCACATTAAGTTAAAAAACTCCTGCACGGCAAAAGAGACAATCAACAAAGTGAAGAGACAACACACAGAATGGGAGAAAATATTTCAAACCAGTCATCTGACAAGGGATTCATAATCAGAATATATAACCAGCTCAAACAACTTCATTTAAAAAAAATCAAATAATCCAATGTTAAAATGGGCACAAGATTTGAATAGACATTTCTCAAAATAAGACATACAAATGGCAAATAGGCCTATGAAACAGTGATCAACATCACTGACCATCAAAGAAATGCAAATCAAAACTACAATGAGATATCATCTCACCCCTGTTAAAATGGCTTATATCCAAAAGACAAGCAATAACAAATGCTGGCGAGAATATGGAGAAAAGGGAACACTTGTACACTGTTGGTGGGAATGTAAATTAGTACAACCACTATGAAGTACAGTTTGGAGGTTCCTCAAAAAAACTAAAATTAAGCTACCATATAATCCAGCAATCCCACTGCTGGATATAGGCCCAAAAGAAAGGAAATCTGTGCATCAAAGAGATGTCTGCATTCCCATGTTTGTTGCAACACTGATCACACTCGTCAATATTTGGAAGCAACCTAAATGTCCATCAACAGACGATTGGATAAAGAAAATACGGTACATCGCAATGGAGTACTATGCAGCCATAAAAAGGATGCCATTTTGCAACAACATGGTTGGAACTGGAGGTTCTTATGTTAAGTGAAATAAGTCAGACACAGAAATACAAATTTCACATGTTCTCACTTACTTTAGGGTCTAAAAATCAAAACAATTTAACTCATGGAGACAGAGAGTAGATGGATGGTTACAAGAGGCTGAGGCTGGGAAAGATACTGGGGGGTGGGAGAAGAGTGGGGATTGTAAATGGTTACAAAATATATACGTAGTTATAAAGAATGAATAAGACACTATTTGATTGCAAACAGGGTGACCATAGACAATAAAATTTCAATTGTACATTTAAAAATAATTAACAGAGTATAATTGTAACATAAAGTATAAATGCTTGAGGGGATGGATAGCCCATTTTCTATGATATGATAATTGCTTATTACATGCCTATAGGAAACTATCTAACATATGTCATAAATATGCATACCCACAATGTACCCACAATTTTTTTAAAAAACCAGGTTACCCAAGCCAGAAATCCAGGAGCCAGCCTTGACTTCTCTCTCCCTCACACCAAAATCCAATCAGTCTTGATTTCTGTTGATTTTAATGCACCCAATGCCTTATTTCAAATCCCCATCACCTTTCACTTAGACCAGAGTCAGAGTTCCGAACTAGTCTCTTTGTCTTTATTTCTTTCTGCCTCCATAATCAGAGTTCTCCTTTCTTAGAAAGATCCTCCAGTGGTAATCCACCACCCATAGCAGTGGTTTGTAATCATTTTTACAGCAGATCAATGTTATTTTCAAGTAAATATCATATAAAAGCCTAATATCTATAAATAGATATGAGCTGTATTTTATTGGGATGAACTTACTTTATAAGATATAAATGTATGACTTTATAAACCATTAAGAACATAATAGGGAGGTTTGGCAAAATTTAAAAATTCAAAATCATCAGCAATGCAAAGATCAGCATCGTTTTGATATTTATTTCTCTATTTTATTTTATTGGACATATTTTTTAAAATTCTGATTCATATCATTAGGTAGCTACCAGTAATAATAGTTTATTGCTTTTTCCAAGAAGTTCAACTTTCAAACTTAAAGTATTGTTCATTCAAAAAAAGATAGTTCCACTCTCACTGCTTCACTTGGCTAGCCTTTAAAAAATAAATTAATTAAATAAATAAATAAAGATAGCAAGATGCAAATACTTATGAGTTAACCTGTCAGTACATATCACTTGGTTTCTGGTTTTTACTTGGTTAAAATGTGGTACGTAGTATTTAGTTTGAGTGTGTATTTAAGATCTGTTTGTTTATTTTTTTTTTAATGAAAGTCAAAGCAAACATTTGTGTAATCCTTCAGTCTCTTCCTTAGAACCTTGTTACCATGGAATAGAGTTTGAAAACCAGTGATCTAAATTCTAAGCCCCAAATCCTTTAGTATTTAGCATGAAAATGTAAGATCCCATTTCATTTGGATTTTATCAATCTAGCTGCATTTCCCACCAGTGCCAAATTTTCACCCAGTTTCCTAACTCTATCATCATCTTTCATAGGGTTATAGTTTTACACTAGTTATTTTCTCTGCCAAATGTGACTCCTGAACTACTGTCTTCTAACCTGAATTTCTATCAAATTAATTCCAAAGTTAAAAGATTAACTCTCTATGATGCTCTCTTTGAATGTGCTCACAGGACCTTGTATACACTTCTATCTTAAACTTGTGTTGTCTTGTTTGATAATCATCACTTCCTCTCAACTGTGAGCGCCTAAGAAGGGACAATTTAACTATCCTGGAGTTCTCAGGGACTTTCAACATGCCTGCAACCTAGTAATCATTCCTTAAATGTTTTAAATTCATAAACTCATTTATTAATATTAATAACAAGTAGAGTAGCTAAAACTGTGGATTTGCATCAAGCTGTCAACAGATAATCCTCTCATTGATTGACACTTTAGGTTAAATAAGTACTAAGTAGAAATCACTCTTCTAAATCATGCTAATTTTCATTTTAACTTCATTTTTCTTTAATAATGGCCTCACTCACCAACATAGGAAAGCAGGATCACCAGCAAGAGAATGACAGCACAGATACATGGAATCAGGATCAGCAATAGGAACCGGAGGAGGTTAGAAGTCGCCAGCTTCTGAGAGCAGCCATCGCCCATGTTATTGTCATCAGCTCGCAAAACCTAAAGTAAAGAAGGAAAATGCAAAATGGTTTTAATACTACACAACAATTCACTGCATGCTATGACATTTTAGATTAACAGCTATTTATTTAGAACAGCATAATTCCAAAAAGACCACTGTTTGTGCTTTAGGGTATGAAATGAGCTTAGTCACCAACTCACGCCAATAAATGAACAGATAACTATACAGAGCAAACTATCTATTTCTGAAACATTTTTCAGGAATATATGAACTTTAAACAATATCCCATTTTGCTTTTTTAAAACGTAGTTGTCAATTTGGTATGATTCCAAAGGCCTGTGAATGACCATGACAAAAGCTTACCCTGGCCTAGAGCTATGATAGAAGTGAAGACTGCTCAATACAGTAATAAAAAATTGGTAAGTAGCTATAGACAGGATATTATCCAGACTTCATTCTTTTTTGTCTCATTAGTCTAAGCCAAAACAAAGAATCTGGATAAAATAAGTTTTGGGTCATTAATAATTCAGCCAGCCTCACTGTTACTGACCATGCATTTAGTGACAAGTTGAAACATAAGGAAGAGTCTGCCCTGATTGCCAATTAAACACTAACAACTCTGAGGACATCCTCAGCCGTCCATGCTGCCCCTACGGCCCATCCATTGTGAGAGGATGATAAAGTGCAACAATGATGGTTCAGATAAAGTTCTTGTCTTCAAATGCTTCAAATTTTGCTTAGTTCAATCTCTTGCCAGAAATGGTATCTGGAAACTCATTTATTACAAATGGCTGGCTTAGAGCAATGACATCTTCAAACGACATCTGAGATGGTACTAAAAGGGCTTTGAACCACTACAAGAAACTTTCCTGGTCTTCTTAACGAAGGCATTTCTCATGACTCTCTCTTGGACTTCTGACGCATTTTCTCCTCTGACAGTTTCAGAACTTGGACTGTAACCTCGGTGTAACTAACTCCTGAATCTCTCCTGCATGCTGAACTCCCTCCAGAGTTACGCCATATACTTCCAGTGCCTGGTGGTTAGCAGCACCTCTTCCCAACAAGTCCAAAACTAAGATGAACCGTTTCTGTCTCTCTATCTTCACACTAGTTCTCCTGACTTCCATATTTGTGTTTACAGAAATTCCTTCATTCTAATAACCCAAATATTCCCCATTTCATCATCCCCATATGCCATACATCACCAGGTTTTGTTGGTTCTTCCTCTGTAATAAATACCAAACTTTTTATTTTTTGAAATCAATGAGCTTTGAGAAAGGCCCTTATAATAAGTTGTCCTAACAGAATGGTCCTGTAATATTCTCAGGAATTCCTGACTAGTATTTGATTATTTCCCATGGATGCAAAGGCAATTTTGATGGGTTCTTCTCAATTACAAGGCATATATGATTCTCCATTTCTGCTTTATTCCCCCTACATAAGAATATGGGTTCACTAACCTATATTGCAAACTGTGTTCACCACCTAATATGATTATACCTTCTGTAATTTTAGGAATTCTCCATGACAGACATTATTTGAAATAACTTATGTTGTTAACTTCAGAAGAGCTTCATTTTCTAGGTTAATGTCTTACTGATCCATTTCCTCTGTACCTAGTTTAAGCTATCAGCCAATGTGTTATCATTTACAATTAATTTATAATTGATCTTCAAGAAGACATAGCACTGGCACAATATAATATGAGATCTGCAACAGCATATGGATTACAACACTAACATTGGACAAGCAGTACACTTTCAGGCTTGTATACAACACTTATCTACAAAAAAAATATCAGCAAATAAATAAAAGTGTGGGACTAGGCCAACAAAGATAGTGACAGAAACAAATTGTTGATTTTACTTAGTTATTGAACACCTACTAATTATAATAATAGTGATGGATGTGACAATGACTTTAAGCCACTGTCCCTCAAAAGCTCACAGTCTTGTAGGAGGATGATATGTACTTGAATAACATAACTAAAGTGCAAGGTAGCAAATGATAAGCACCAAGAAACTTATAGCTAAAGTGACATAAGAATTCAAAAGATAGAAATATGATTTCTTGCTGTAAGATCACATAAGACATTGTAGAGAGAGCAACCCTGAATCAGCCATAATTCTGAGAAAAGTACCCCCGAAAAGGTCTGTTATGGGTTTTAAAAAGCTGCAAAATATCTACAGAGAGGTAAGAAAGTGTGAAATGTATTTAACTTCTGCAACAATGAAGACACTTCCTTGCTAAGGTGGCCACAGATGCATTATAGTGATAATGTCGGGTGATGAATTCACAATGGCTCATTGCCATCCGGACTCCTGGAGCCAGATACATCCCATTTAGCATTCATACTTAAAGTATCAGTGGAGAAAATGATAGAGGCTCATTTTAATATCTCAGCAAAGTATATATCAACAAGTACTGGACCTCCAAAAACCATACTCATGATTAGACCAAATATTTTCTCAGTGACAAGAACATTGATTGCTTTTTTCAAAGGGAGAGGAGGAAGAAATACACAGGAGACATCAGCACTTTCTTCTTTAATAGCTTGCATAACTTTCCTCTTGCACTCATGGCCGCTTAGGACTGTTGCAAATGCTACATTATACACGGGCCCTTGGAGATTCCACTGAACACAAGGCAACTCTCAAACTTCACTGTTGAGTAAATGCCAGGTGAAATAAACAACCATATCATCCTTAAGCTTTGTTTCAATGGACTCTAAATGATCCTCTCTCCAAAGGGCATCCCTCTTCCACAAGCACCTTCCCCAGCCTTGAAACTAAGCCGAGCACAGGCACAGAATTCCATGGCTAGGGCAGGGAACAACACATCTCATTGGACCTGCACCTATTCATAAAGCATGTCATTCTTATGATTTTGTTGTTTTTATTTTCGGTTTTGGTTTTTGGGTTTTCTGTTATTGTTTTGTTTTGAGACAGGTTCTCACTCTGTTACCCAAGTGGAAGTGCAGTGACATGATCTTGGCTCATGGCAACCTCTGCCTCCTGGGCTCAAGTGGTTCTCCTGCCTCAGCCTCCTGAGTGACTGGGATAACAGGTGTGCACCATCCATCGCTCCCATCTAATTATTTTGTAGGGACAGGATTTCACCATGTTGCTCTGGCTGATCGCAAATGTCTGGGCTTGAGCAATCCACCCAACTTAGCCTCCTAATTGTTCTTATGTTTTAGTAATCTTGTTAGTGAAAATCTGTTTCTCGCATCTTAAGAACAGGCCAGGCACGGTGGCTCATGCCTATAATCCTAACACTTTGGGAGGCTGAGGTGGGTGAATTGCTTGAGCTTTGGAGTTTGAGACCAGCATAGGCAACATGGTGAAACCCCGTCTCTACTAAAATACAAAAAATTAGCTGGGCGGGGCAGCGTGCATCTGTAGTCCCAGCTACTCAGGAGGCTGAGGCAGGAGAATCAATTGAACCCGGGAGGCAGAGGTTGCGGTGAGCCAAAATCGCTCCACTGTACTCCATGGAGGACAGAGCGAGACTCCGTCTCAAAAAAAAAAGAACTAATTATTTAAAAAGCTGTCATGTTGTTTTGTATAACGTACACTGACTGGCACAATATGCCACTGTGCCACAATCCTAATGCCATCTTGGTGTCATCTGAGAGGCCAGAATTTCAGATAGCCAGTTCCTCCTTCTTGAAGCACTTTCTTCCTTTGGCTTCTCTTTCTCCTACTTCTCTGGTCATTCTTTTTCTTTTCGGAGGCTCAGTTCTCACATTCACTTGCTCCCCAGGTAATGTCACCACATATATAACTTCAATCAGCAGCCCTCTATGGGTGACTTGCATCTTTAAACGATAACCACAGATCTTTCCTCTGATCTCCAGACCATTATATGCAACTGACCACTTGACATCTTCTCATTGGATGTTGCAAAAGTAACTCAAACCCAACAAGTCTGAAACCAAATAAACAATTTTCATCCCCATATCTGGTATTCTTCCAGGGTTTGCTATCTCAAAAAAAAAAGGTAATTTCACAGCTATATTTGTCAGGCATTGTTTGGGCACTTGGGATATATTAATATGCAAAACGAAACTCATAGATGATACATTTTAGTAAAAATAAACATCACGTCCCACCTGAAATGCTACAAATGCCTCCTCCTGTCTGGTTTACCTATATTTATCAATGCACTCCCTAACCTGTTCTCCATGCTATAGCCAGAATAAGAAAGAGGCTGTATTATCTTTGGATGATGGAGAGAAGACAACATGAAAAATGACCCCAAAGCTGAACTAATTCAAGAACGCAGAGCCTGGAACCAGAGCTGATCATGAGAACCATGCACCCACAGGATGTGAGGGGGCTTTGGATTTACACAGCGTGTACGAGGTTTTGAGTCCATTTTATCAAGTTTGCAAAGGTCAAGGAGACCATCGTTGACATTTCAAGTACATAAGTCTTTACCCTCTTTTACCTTCAGGCAGCATTTGACTCTGTCAACACATGGTACATTCTTAAGGGCACTTCCACAGCTGCAAATGGCAGAGAATATTTGAGAGCTTGTTTGGAGGTTCTAGCAGGGGAGTGAAGCTACTTGAATACCCTTGACCAAAGATGGGTCCTCATTTATCTGGGATGGTCATCCTCTTCGACCAAGCAAACAGCTTCAGGAAGGACACACATGGAGTGGTGAGGGAGGAAGGGGACACCTGCCTAGCCAGCCAGATCAGCTGAATCAACCCTGATAATCAATGGGGTGACAGATGTCACAGCCAAACTGTCCTCACATCCAACAGAAACTATTTGAATACAAGGAGCTAGAGTCCTGTCAACACCTCAGACAGAAGAGTTACTCCCAAGGCCAGAGCTAGGGCTTACCAAAGAGCCAATGAACCAGATATCTCTGACTAGTGGTTTTAGGTGGGTTTGTCCAGATAATCCTTGGAAGTGGGAATAGCTGCCAACAACCAGGTTACCCTAAAGCAGGAGTTCACCCCAGAGAAAACCAAGTGAGAATTATTTTCTAATTGGTTGGGCTATCTTTTGGGATAAATTTTACATCTTAAATATATAGAGTAGAGATCAGAAAACTATAGTCCATGGACCAAACTCAGCGCATGGGGTATTTTTGTACATAAAGTTTTATTGGATACAGCCATGTTCATTCGTTTATATTCTGTCTATACTGCTCTCCTGCTACCACAACAACATTGAATAGTTGCAACAGAGATCATATGGTACTGAAAGTCTAAAGTCTTCACTATCATGTCCTTTATAGAAAAAGTATGTAAGCCCCTGATGTAGTGTATCAGCATATATCTGTATGTTTTTAAACTTGTATGTTTAATATGATAATCAAACTAAAATATGAATTCTTTAAAGAAAATTGTATTTTCATCTCTTCATCAGGGCTTTTAACAAAATATGATATAATTGTACAGGGCAGACAAAACTATTTGTTGCTGTAGTGCAAAGTTACTCCAGAAAAGACTGAAAGATAAAAATAATCTTTAAAGTAGAAAAGAATGATCAAGACTATATGTGGGCATAGTGGCTCATACCTATAACATCAGCAATTTGGGAGGCTGAGGCAGGAGCATCGCTTGAGCCCAGGAGTTCAAGGTCAACCTGGACAATACAGTAGAGATGCAGACCTCATCTCTACAAAAAGAAAAAAAAATTAATGTTAGCTAGGCATGGTGGGGCTCTCCTGCAGTCCCAGCTACTTGGGAGGCAGAGGTGGAGGACTGTTTGAACCCATGAGACTTGCTGAGAGCCAAGATCACACCACTGCACTCCAGCCTGGGAGACAGAGTGAGACCCTGTGTCCAATACATATATACATACATACATACATACATACATACTATATTTGCTACATTAGGAGAAAGGAAAACACTAGTTTCAGAAACAGTCAAGCTGAAATAGTACTGCAACATGCATCATAGATTATAGGAACCAACAAATACTCATAAGATTTTAGAGCTGGAAAGTCCAAATTTAGTCCTGCTTCTTTCAAAACACAGTCATAGCATAAATCATACCAATTCAGTGTATTTCTCACCATATACGCAAATATTGCCCTTTTCTCATCAGTGAATGCCCTGTATCTAGAACAGCCCCTGAACACAGTCAGGAGCGAGTGGATAAACACTTGGTGAATAAATGAATGAATTAAATTTTCTAAATAAAAATTACTTTGTACAGAATTATGCAAATAACTACTTCTTACAAAGTCTATTCCTAAATCATCCAAAAAGCCTTGAAGTAGAAAATGTATTTGGCAAGAAGTAAAAAAAATAGATAATAACCACAATCGCATGCTAACACGATGGGTGCACCTGTTGACTACTGCACAACTCCTTAAACCTTGGAATCAGATCAGATACCGCCACCCCTCACTGCCTGCTCCACATGGATTCTTTCATAACACAGCTTTTGCATAGAAACTGCCAAGAACCAAGCTCTGTGGAGATAGGACAAGATCAAAAGGAATATAGCACAATCTAATGCTGAAACTGTGAGCTACCTCAAGCTAGCATTTCATTCGATGACCAATAAATGTCAAGTACTGCTGCATTTGCCTCAAAAATTAAAAATATCCAGTAAAGTCCCTTGAGTCACTGCAGCAACCTTTGGTTCAACAGCACAGTTTGGAGACCATAGTCCTACTCCTGGCTTATTTATGTCTCCCCAAACCTAATTTAAAAACAAAACAAAACCTATTCCTTGACCATTCCAAGGTTTTGCCAAACATACACTGTCTTTAGCTCTGAAAGCAATAATATGCACTCAGAGAAATTGTCTACAAAGAGACTAACATCAGCTTGCTATTTCTTAAGGTACAGCATAAGACATGGAGTTATGTTGATATTTTTATTTCAAATAAGATTTGTTTAAATTGCCATCAAAGATCAGGCAAACTTGAGGCAGCATTGAAACCATTTCTGATTAGCAGAATATTTTTGAAAAGGGAAGATTAATTCTATCTGCGTAATGTGACATTATATCATGGATTTTACTGAATACCAAAATTATTCTTACCAAAATTAAATACTAAAATATTCTTAATTAAAATTAGGACATTATGGAGACTTAGTTAATACAAGATGGTTTGTCAGCACAGTCTGAACTTTAGATGCACAAACAGTACTCACCAGAGGCTATCCTAATTTATATGCCAATCTGGTGGATTTAGTTAAAATTCTATTCATGGCTTTGAAGTTTATATTACCAAGCCAAAATGCCAAAGTGTTCACAAACCAAAACTAGAGTGTTCTTTTATTTATTTATTTTTTGAGATGAAGTTTTGCTCTTGTTTCCTAGGCTGGAGTGAGTGCAATGGCACGATCTTGGCTCAATGCAACCTCCGCCTCCCGGGTTCAATCAATTTTCCTGCCTCAGCCTCCCCAGTAGCTGGGACTACAGGCCTGTGCCACCATGCCTAGCTAATTCTGCTATTTTTTTTTTTTTGAGATGGAGTTTCACTCATGTTACCCAGGCTGGAGTGCAATGGCGCGATCTCGGCTCACTGCAACCTCCGCCTCCTGGGTTCAGGCAATTCTCCTGCCTCAGCCTCCCGAGTAGCTGGGATTACAGGCACATGCCACCATGCCCAGCTGATTTTTTGTATTTTTAGTAGAAACGGGGTTTCACCATGTTGACCAGGCTGGTCTCGAACTCCTGACCTCAAGTGATCCACTCACCTCAGCCTCCCAGAGTGCTGGGATTACAGGTATGAGCCACTGAGCCTGGCCAGAGTGTTCAATTTAATAGATGGGATTGTATACAAAATTATGGCAGAATTCAATGACTATTTGTCTTACCACAAAATATTTGCTTACAATGTTTAGAAAAAAACCTAAAAAAAAAAAATCATTCAAAATCAATACTACGTATTGGTTTGAGACAAATTTAGTACCTTAATTCTTTTTTTTTTTTTTTTATATTTGACATGGTTGTAATGCTTTCCTTTATTATTACTAAGTTGTAGGATACATGTGCAGAACATGAAGGTTTGTTACATAGGTATACACATGCCATGGTGGTTTGCTGCACCCATCAACCTATCGTCTACATTAGGTGTTTCTCCTAATGTTATCCCTCCCTTATGCACCCTACTCCTGATAGGTCCCAGTTTGTGATGTTCCCCTCCCTGTGTCCATGTGTTCTCTTTGTTCAACACCCACTTATGAGTGAGAACATGCAATGTTTGGTTTTCTGTTCCTGTGTTAGCTTGCTGAGAATGATGGCTTCCGGCTTCATCCATGTCCCTGCAGAGGACATGAACTCATTCTTTTTTTTTTTTTTTTTTTTCCCCTTTGTTTATTTTATTGCATTTTAGGTTTTGGGGTACATGTGAAGAACATGCAAAATTGTTGCATAGGAACACACGTGGCAGTGTGATTTGCTGCCTTCCTCCCCATCACCTACATCTGGCATTTCTCCCCTTGCTATCTCTCCCCAGCTTCCCACCCCCCACCGTCCCTCCCCTATTTCCCCCCAACTGACCCCAGTGTGTAGTGCTCCCCTCCCTGTGTCCATGTGTTCTCATTGTTCAACACCCGCCTATGAGTGAGAACATGCGGTGTTTGATCTTCTGCTCTTCTGTCAGTTTGCTGAGAATGATGGTTTCCAGGTTCATCCATGTCCCTACAAAGGACCCAAACTCATCGTTTCTGATGGCTGCATAATATTCCATGGTGTATATGTGCCACATTTTCCCTATCCAGTCTATCGTCGATGGGCATTTGGGTTGGTTCCAGGTCTTTGCTATTGTAAACAGTGCTGCAATGAACATTCGTGTACATGTGTCCTTATAGTAGAACGATTTGTAATCCTTTGGATATATACCCAGAGTACCTTAATTCTTTAGGTAGGAAGACGATAAGCTGCAAATGTACTCTTCCATTTCAGCAAAGCAAGGACCAGCTTCAAGGATAATAAAGTCACTGCTACTGGTGTGTCCTAAACAAGACACAGAAGCTCCCTCTAAATACTGTGGGGGCATTAAGCTGTCACATATTAATATACTCACGAACCTAAAGAAATGCAGACACTGAGACTCTACTTGCTGCTAGATATTCAACTTAGAAGTTTGTCCTGCACCACCATTATTCCAAAATGTGATTGGTGTTCTTTTTTCAGTCTTAGAGATGGTTTTTCCAACCCATGTCCACTCTCTGTCTATAGAGCAAAAGAAGTCAATTGTTACCCCCTCCTTTAAGGTGAAAATGGTCGGTGCTAGATGCTTCCCATCCTATTCTTTAAAAATTAGGAAAGTGACCTTTACATGAATTCAAGGTAGATTTGTTGAGTAACAGGTTAATAATATAGATACTTCTCAAGCCGCAACTGTCAATTCTTTACAGTCATAGCTCTCGCTCAACCAGTAAGTAAAATGCCTCCAAACTCATCCGTCAGTGGATTATTCCAAACACAAATATCTTTTGTTGTGATGTTTGTTTTTAATATCCCAGGAGGCATAAAGAACAAGCATCTGGTTTCCAGTAAGTCTTTTCATCCCATTTTCTGGCATTTAATTGAAGCATACGAAGTTCAAATAACTCATGTACTCTCTCAAAATGAAATTACCCAGTTCACACCAGAACACATGGTTCTGCAAGCCAATCCTGCCCACATTTTTCTTTTGAAAACTAATGAAATAACAGCACCAGATAGTCCTCTCCCAAATTTCAGATTCACATATCCCAGAACATAGGTTCAATATGGAGACTAAATACCAACAAAATATGTATCCTATCAAGAAGACTAGATAATAATAACCCAATATCCAGGCAGCATATCACTTTAGCATTTCTGTTTTGAGGATAGCATTGCTTAGTTGATGTTTGAACTGTGAGAGAGAAGATTGGGATGTTTCAAAGCCAACTTGTACAATATTGTCTCTGCCACTGAAAATCTAGGTGACCTTGTAAAGTCATCTTCTCATCTTAACCATATCTCCATATCTGTAAATAAGGCATTAAAAGGTCTTTCTCCAACCACAAACATTTCAAAAGTAAAGTGAAATTAATAAAGCAAAAGAAAAATGAAAAAAAAAAAGTTTCTTTCAAGTTCACAAAGCTCAAGAGTCCTGATTTTTTTTTAACACATAGCTCAGAGTTTACTCAATTTAGTTTCCCTGGAGGAAAGTTATTATCTTTATTTAAATGAGGAGATATCTTCAGAGGCAATAGGAGAATTGTTTAGCCTTTTAGTTAAACCTGTTTTCTTCAGAGCACGGTCATATTTCTGTAATAGTTACAGAAGATGATCTTGGGAAGAGACAGTAGGCTCTTCATTATCAAGATGAGATAGATAAATAGGATCCTGTGTCCTTTTTGGAGATTACATTGCCCTCAATCTCAAACTTGCCAATACTATCATTTTATGAAAGACACAAACTTTAAAGTAATAAAGTTTCTTTTAAAGATAGATATAATATCAGAACTCTTTCTACATATATTAGAGAGTCTTAAAGGCCATTTTTCAGTCTGTATTTTTTAAAACAGTAGAGACGACTCAGTGGGGAAAGAGAGTTGGGTTATAAATTCCTCAAAATTAAATATTTGAAATTTATTTATAAAAATATTTTAAATTTCATATCTTGATTATTTGTAACTATATTTTTAAGAAAGCTGTGGCAAAATCCAAGGAGTCTAACATTGAAAACAAAGCCAAATCTACATTTCATTTAGAGCTAAGGGGGCTCTCGAATCTGTGCAAATTTTAGAAACTTAATTGACTCACTGATCCTGTAACAATGGAAATGTTGTGACTTTTAAAAATTGAAACAGATTGTCAAAGTGAACAGAGAATTAAAATATTGACTTTCTACAGCTGAAAATAATCAGGGAAAGCACACAAGACAAAATGGATTTTCTGCTCTACAACAATTCATTTCAGGCATTTCAATGTAAAGAAAAACATAAACAGATGTCAAAAACAATTAACCTACTGAACCTACCTGCTGAAAGGAATCCTGCAGTGAAAAAATACAAGTGATGATGTTATGCATTAGAAGAAGCAGTCATTTCTTTCTGAATACCTAAAGCAAAAGATGAATTCCACACTTAACATTTATCATATTTTGCTATATTACCATGAATATTCTAGTTGAAAAATGAGAAATTCTATGTTAAAGTTTCCATTACAAAACACATCTATATGACATGTTAAAACCTCACTAATTTGGTTTATTCCACAAATGCTTATGTAACATCTATTCTGTGTTATAGGGCTATAAAGATGAAGAAAACATAGTCCCTGTCCTCAGGGAGTTAACAGCCTACCTCCAAGAAGATCTACAACTTCACAGGAGACTTCAACCCTGTGACTAGGACAGTGATGCAGACATGTAAAAAGTACAACAACAAATTATCCATAGGTGCAGAGTGAACTTTTGCACCAAAACAACAATATTTCTTGAGCATTCATTCCAATGAGCCTCAAAGCACATGCTGTTGGTTGAAGGAGGAGGTCTGTGCCTTGTATCCAGATACCTCGTATCCAAATTTTCACATCAAAGAGAAGCATTTCATGCCAAAGAGAAGCAACATAATTGATGTTCTGAGAAGGACAATTTTTCACTGATGTGCTCTCTCACATATTGCAGGACATTTGGCATCCTTGGTCCACCACCTAATAAATGTCAAACATAGCACATGCGCATGTAAACACACACACACACACACACACACACACACACACACACACACACACATAATGACCAACAAATAGCTCCTACTTTATTTCCAAATGTTCTTTAGAATACTGCCTTCCCTAGTTGAAAACCACTTGGGCCATTTGGCAATCATTGATTGAGTAATATGGCGTGGTCAGTTTGGCTCTCCAGCTACAAGGCACAGCCCTAAGGAAGCAAGCTGTTTCCACTTCCTATAAGCATTAACTAACACTAGGTCTTCAGGTAAATACCAAGGCTTATGCCTTTTTTCCACAGAGGTATGGTACATTTTTTAAAAAAATAACCATTATGTCTCTTAAGTGTGTGTGACCATCACCCTACCTGGAACAAAAGTAACACAGAATTTTAATGTCAACATCAATTAAATAGCAATCAAAAATAAATGATAGAATGTACGAAGTCCTTTAAAACCTAACATCTACTACTCTTGAACCAGGAGTCTTGAGACAGTATGGAGTGGTATTCAGGGGGAACAATACACATGGAATGATTATTTCTTGGGCTGGCAGAGCATGAGGCTTTAAGCCTTGGTGGACCCATAACAAACATGCTCCATGTAGGATTTTAGACTTCAGACAATCTCTGCAGCCTAAGTCAGTTACCTCAAAAAACAGGCCCAGTGTTTCAGCTGCGGCTGAGGTAGGATCAAGTTTTTAGCTTCTGGAGGTGAACAGGTCAAAAGATGCTTTCTGGAAACTACAAAACAGCTGAGATCCTTTGGTTCTCAAGAAGTAGATGTGACCTTCTAGTTTTGACTATTTGTGCCAATCTGAAGAAAAGTATTGACTTGAAGAAAGGCTGCCCCAAATCCCATTCCCCCTTATTTTATTTTAAGCTACATTCTGGGCTGCAGAAAGAAACAGACAAGGGAAGGTCTCAATCCTTAAGATGCACAGAGTTTGCTCACAGGTTCTAGCCACCCTCCATCACATGACCCTAAATTCACTCTGGATTTGTTAAACAAATAATCTCTGACCCTCGTGCTAGATTTTGTAGACCTAATTCATGGATTCAGCTGTAGATTTATCCTTCCACAAGTGGCAGATTTCATTTGAAAACATTATCATCATGTATTCCTTCTTCTTGGGGTGAAGTAGGACCACAACTCAATAAAATTTTTGCAAATGCAAAGACTAAAAAGGCAATTCAAAGGCCTGTGCATTAAACATCCTGTTTCTACAAACTGTTTACCTCAGGAGATCAAAAAATATCTGGAAATGTTTGAAAAACATAGTTCAGTCTTATTTTCAGAAAAAAAAAAGTTGTCCAAACTACTAAATTAGAGGAAGAGATAGGTTTCCTTAAGAAAAAGGTTGAGTTTTGAGCAGGTAGGCTGAGCATATAAAAAAGAAAAAGTGGGACTCTGAAGGTCTATGTGGATAGATGTAGACGAGCAAAGAGTTGTACCCAGGTCTAATATGCTTAAAGAGTTTATTGGAAAGGGAGAGGTGCTTCTGAGAGTTACTAGACAATAAAGTATGGCCAGAACCCAAAGAAATCAAACAAAGGAAGAAATACAAGATCTCAGAAAACAAATGAATTAACTGTTCTGAAAAAGTCAAGGATCTGAGAAATTACGAAAAGGCAGTTTTTGAAAAGCTGCAGATAGACATTTGATTGCAAGAACAACTGAGAAACCATGCCTGAAAGATTGGACAACTGGCCAGGCACGGTGGTTCACACCTGTAATCCCAGCACTTTGAGAGGCCAAGGAGTGTGGATCACTTGAGCTCAGGAGTTCAAGACCAGACTGGGCAACATAGCAAAACCCCATCTCTACCAAAAATGCAAAACTTAGCCAGGCGTGGTGGCACACTCCTGTGGTTCCAGCTACTTAGGAAGCTGAGGTGGGAGGATCACTGGAGCCCAGGAAGGCAGTGAGCTGTGACCACACCAATGCACTCCAGCCTATGTGACAAAGCAAGATGCTGTCTCAAAAAAAAAAGAAAAAAAAAGATTGGACAGTGATGCCAAGCAGCTATTGAAAATCTGGATATATTGGACAGGGTAAGATATGGAAAATCAAGATCAAATTCTCTAAGATTTCTTAAGCATCAAGTTTCATCCTGATGCAGATATTATAGGTGGGTACATAGTATTGTGTATATAATATAATAGAAAATTTATGGAATTAGGAAAAAGGGAAGACATAGCAAAAACGAAAAATATTTAAATGGCAGCTGGACAACCCATAATAGAGTCTAAGCCTAGGTTAGATGCAGATGTGGTAGGAGAACACCTTCTGGGTGGGAATTAGCCAACTCAGGAGGATAATGGTAGACAAGATTTACTTGAACGTGAAAGCTTTTGGCAGATCCAGAAACTACTGATCTTATATTTCTCACTGTGGGAGACTTCACAGAGGAGGTCTAGAAGAGAAAGTTAGAAAAAGATCATGGCCAGAAAGCAAAGAGAAACTAAAAGCAAATCCAGCAAAGATTACTGAAACTACAAAAAATATAGATGGAAAATGACTAAATTAAGAAGGAAGTTAAACTCTTGCAAACTCAACTGGGCCTCCCTAGAGGAAGAGGGGATGAACAGAGACAAAAAATAACCAGGGAAAGACAATCTGTCTACAACGAGTAACAAAGGTTAATGTGAGGAACCAACCATTCCTAGGTAAAAAAGCAGGAGACAGAAGCAGTGGGAGACATGGAGGGAATCACAGTCTCCCCAAAATGGGAAGGATAACAGGAAAGGAGAAATGATCCCATTCACCTTAACCGGATAAGGGTTTCACAAGATCCTGACTCGGAAGCAAAAATCAGAGCTATCCTGCATCTCATCTATGTACCTTGACGCCCATGATTAAGCTTGTTCTCTCCCATTAATTCCCACCAGCCTTCTACCTCCAAATTCTAGTCTTCCTAGCACCTGCCTGCTTTCCTGCCCTTTGGATCTGTGAGACACCAAATAAGCCTAAGATAAATCCTCTTCTTTGGTTTAGCCAATTCTAAGAGGTTTTCATAACTCACAATCATCAGAATGCTACCAAATACAGAATGCCTCCCAATAATTGTACAGCTCATTCAGAAGGATCCTAATTGAAACTGCTATTACAATCCTGAAGCTAAATAAACAGCCCCGTCTCCTAGGGTTTGGGGAATGTCCAGGGTATAAAAGTGCCTGACCCGGAAAGTGTCAATTTCCTCCCCTCCTGACACGTTCTTCTTTCCAATGGAGTCATCCATGATTTCAACTATTGCTCATGCCAGTATAAACACATAGCTGCAGTCAAAAGAAAGAAAGAGGAATTTCTAGGAGCAAGAAAAGAGGGGGAAACTGAAAGCCAGAGCAGGAAGTGTAAAAGTTGAGGCTAAGATGTCCTGGAAATTAGGGTTAGAGGGAAATCAGGGTTGGGGGGAAATTTTCTCTGATGTCAAACTAGGAGCTTGGGTCTGGGGTTTGAATTCCAAGAAAGAGAACTGAGAAAAGGCCTAGGTTAAAAGCTGGAAAATCTGGGGCTTTCACAATGCTACATTGTGAGTGAAAGGGAGGTTAGAAAGCTCCACTTAGCACAAGGAAAGGACTAAAACAATGTATCCCTGTAAAAGTGAAAACAATAATAAGCTCTTATGAGAAATGAAAAATTCCAAACCTGTCTCATGAGCAGACTTGGGTACAAATTTACATTATATAGCAGGTATAGAATTCCCAAGCTGTGAAGTTAATATAAAAGTAGATCTCAGACCTGTAATCCACTAGGGTGCCTTTCAGAAGCAAACCAAAACCACTCTGCACTTCCATAACTGTCCCTTGCCCAAAAAATGAGCTCACAATAAAGCATTCAAAACACATGAGAAAGTGATCTGTCAAACTGTGCTAAGAGGTAGAAATAGAATATGGACAAGTCAATAGTCCCTGTTATTATGGAATACACAAACTATCAAGGGAAAAATAGGGTCAATTGTTATGCAAATATTCATTTAATGACAATTGTGATTAATGCTGTAGATTGAGTCATACTTTTTATGAATTAAAAAAATGCTATAGAAAATACAGTGTAAGCCGGGCGTGGTGGCTCACGCCTGTAATCCCAGCACTTTGGGAGGCTGAGGAGGGTGGATCACAAGGTCAAGAGATCGAGACCATCCTGGTCAACATGGTGAAACCCCGTGTCTACTAAAAATACAGAAAAGTTAGCTGGGCATGGTGGCGGGCGCCTGTAGTCCCAGCTACTCGGGAGGCTGAGAGAGGAGAATTTCTTGAACCCAGGAGGCAGAGGTTGCAGTTAGCTGAGATCACGTCATTGCACTCCAGCCTGGGTAACAAGAGTAAAACTCCATTTCAAAAAAAAAGAAAGTACAGTGTAAACAATTTATGGTAATGTAAAAAAAGAACAAACTGACTTTAACCTTTTTATTAAAATATATTCAATTTAACTACAACAGAGAGCAGTTTTATGTTGAAAATACTTCAATGATGAGGAATATTAATAAATATTTACTATAGGGATGTATATATAAGTTATTAGAATGATTTTTTCAGCCATAATCAAATAATTTACCTTTCCTCCTTTTCCCTGATGGTTTTAAATATTTTAAATAATATATTAATATATACTTATAATAAAAACTGTACTGAATGTTTAATACTTATGATCAGAGTTCAAGGTATTAAGAATTAAACATTTTCTAAAATTATAAGAAGTTGATAAAAAGAAAAAGAAGGTTTTTGAGACTATAGGTCCCATTGTTCCACCCATCACATTTTTCAATTTTGTTTTGACATCGGTTCCACAGTTGGTATTCCCAAGCAAGAAAATATTTTTTAAATGATAATACATCTGTCAATTGTCTCATTTCTTTCCAGTGCTAAAGTTATCTGTACTTTGAGACAAAACTCAACATACAAATGATAAATGTTTTAAACTATGTATGATATTATAGATGTACCTAATTTGCTTATGAAAAGGCAAACCTCCACATCCAAATTAAAACAGACTAATTTAAAAGAGTCTTCTATAAATGTTTAATACTTGCCTAGCTTTCATGTATTGACTTTTATCCTTTTCAAAAAAAAAACACAGTTAAGAATTGTGGATGTGAATTAAGGAATTATAAATAATTCTATCTTCAATTGAAGAAGTTGGGGGAAAATATTTCATTTTGTAGATGTAAGATTAAATTGTATATTAACAGTATGCTAAATCGTTCACTACTTTCAAAAAGAAAAAAATGTCCATGACTACAAATAAAATTTGTCTGAGTAAACTTAAAAAAACCACACACACACAAAAGTAAAAAAATCTCCTGAAATTATTAAATGAAATTTATTTACTTTTTTCCTTTTTAAAAAATTTAAAACACACACGTTTACAGAATAGTTGAAGGTACAATACAAAGAACTTTTCTTCAGACCCATTTGAGACTAAGTTGTTAAACAGATGTCTCACTGCACCAGAATATATTAATGGATATTTCCTACAAACAAGGATACTCTCTCGCCTAAACACAACACAGCCATTAAAATGAGGAGATTACATTGATTCGTTGCAACCACCTAATTCTCAGGCCCCACTGGTTTTCCCATTAGTCTCAATAATACCCCTTCTGCCAAAAGGATGTAATTTGGAACCACAATTACCTTTGGTTTTCATGTCTCTTTAGTTTTCTTAAGTCTTTCCTTGTCTTTTATGACTTTCACACTTTTCTAAATTACAGGCCAGTTATTTTGTAGAATGTTCCTCAGTTGTGATTTAGGATTAAATTCAGGCATCTTTGGGAGAAATAACACAAAAGTGATGTTGCATTGTTCTCATTGAAATCTACCAATTTGTCCTTTTGTTGATGACAGTCATATCCCTCACATGATACTGTTGGTGTGAGTCAAGCCTCCCATTGTTACATTATTTTGTGGAGAGGTATTTTGAAACCATGTTAATATTCCATCCCTTCAAACTTTCCATTTCTTTTTTTTCTCTTCTTTTATTTATTTATTTATTTATTTATTTATTTTTTGAGATGGAGTCTTGCTCTGTCGCCAGGCTGGAGTGCACGATCTTGGCTCACTGCAACGTCTGCCTCCCAGGTTCAATCAATTCTCCTGCCTCAACCTCCCGAGTAGCTGGGATTACAGGTGCGTGCCACCACACCCAACTAATTTTTGTATTTTTAGTAGAGACAGGTCTTCACCGTGTTGGTCAGGATGGTGTCGCTCTTTTGACCTCATGATCCACCCGCCTTAACCTCCCAAAGTGCTGGGATTACAGGTGTGAGCCACCGTGCCATGCCCCATTTCTCTTTTTATTTGCTTACATAAGCATGGGCTCTTGTTTTCCTATTTCATTCATTGGCTTATAATTTATTACTATCATAATTTACTTAGATCCTCAATTTGCCCTCCATTTGACCAATGGGAGTTCATTAAAACTGGCTGCTGTGGGTTATCATTCTTTGAGCTTTTCCTTGCTTTTTGGACAAGATGTTTTGGATTCGTCTGGTACTTGCCTTGCGTCACCCTTGGAATCAGCCATTTCTCCAAAGATCCTCTTTCCTTTTTGTAGAAAATGACATTTAAAAAACAAGATTTGAGGACCCCCGGGTATGCATAGGATGTGCTCATTTTTCCTGGGGTGTTGCTGTTCCTGTTTTCTCTCAGTAGAAACAGCTATATGAAAAAATGTATTTACATGGTGTGCACATTTACATATGTACACATGCACATAGGCCTCTGTGTTTATTTCTATACCTATCTTTACTCATTGAAAGCCATACATTTATACCCACATCTCCAATTTCAATCTCATGTCACAGAGGTCCAGATCTACTATACTTTCTATATTTTTAACTCCTTTTCCAACAGGCAGAAAGCTGGCTTATTATTAATGCATTTAATTGCCTGATCAGTCCGCCAGTCTGTAATTTCCCATGTCCCAGCCCCAGCTGCCATATGGGCGCCATGCTCACCCTGTTCTAGACGCAATGCTCATTCTGCCTTGGCTTTCCCATGCATGGACACCTTCCTCCACCTACTCAGACCCTGATCCCCGCCTGAGATTGACCTCCACACACACCATCCTTACCCTGCTTGGGCACCAACATGCTCTGCCAGCCACCTGTCCTTGTTGATGTGGCTGGCATGCTGCTGTCCCTCCCCATACCTCAGAACCTACCTTACTCTGTCCACTGAACAAATTCAGGACTGAGTTGTTTGCCAAGGGGCAAGAAATAGGAAAATCCAAAGTTTTGAAATCTATGGAAAGCGATCAGTGTTATTCCTTTTTTTTTTTCTTAACTCCTTTTTTCTCCTAAAGCATATATAAAAGAGGAATAAAAATACAAGATCATTTTTAGGAGTGGCTGACATGAAATGATTTGAGAATATTGTCAGTTAGGAATATATATCTCTTATCCAAAGAGTATTTTTGTTCCTCTTATTTATATTCAGTTAATAGAGGTAATGCTAAACAACAACAGAAAAAAAATATATACACACAGAGTGCTACCAGGAGGCCAGTCAAACAGGTAATCTGAGCTTGTCATAAAACAGCTCAGGCCACTGACCAAGGCACACACAGGTGAGATCTTCCAGGTCCACTACTGGGGCCACTTCACTTTCTCACCAGGATGCCTTAGGAAAGACCATTTTTCTTTCCTTTCTTTTCTTTCTTTTCCTTCCTTCCTTCTTTCCTTCCTTTCTTTTCCTTCCTTCCTTCCTTCTTTCCTTCCTTCCTTTCTTTCTTCCTTCCTTTTTTTCTTTCTTTTCTTTCTTTCTTTCTTGAGACAGAGTCTCAGCATGTTGCTTAGACTGGTCTGGAACTCCTGGCCTCAAGCAATTCTCCCCCTTCAGCCTCCCAAACTGCTGGGATTATAAGAATGAGCCACCATGCCCCAGGTTCATCTCTGTTTTAGTTTCAACCAGGATTGAAAACTCAATTCTATTGTTATGATTCTATTGCTATGCAGAAGAAGGCAGAATAAAAATCACCACAGGCCAGATTAGAGCTGTATATCAACATCTAGATTTTGAGTTCAAAAAACCACAAAGGTCAATGAGAAAGAGAAAGCTATACTCTAAAGTTTGTCCTAACCTCTTTAGGGAATGAAACTGGACATAGCCAGACAGTCCTTCAGTCATTTCAGGCTTGAAAGATCCCTCCCTACTCTGCCTTGTTTACCCAAAGTGGGCAACTGGGTGTGAGAGCTTTGAAGGACCTCCCTAGGGCTATTTTTAACCTGGTATGTTCTGCTTACAGACTTTTCACCAGGGCAGCCCCAGGTCTGGGGAGTCACTCCAGCTGGGAAATGTGAGCATACAGCTGGCCTGTGGTAAATGAGGTATTTTTAACTAAGACTCGAGAAGCTCAAAATTGTCATCTGTTTCAGACCTCAGGGTGCAAGACAGAAAACAGAGCCAAGCAAGAGAGGCTGTGCAGACTCTCCAGTTCTTTAGCAACCAATTGCTGTGCTTGTTGCTGGAGGAGGGCTCTGTGAGTGTTCTGATCAGCGATGGAAAGCCAGCCTCAGAGTCTTTCCTGTGGTCCCCTCGCCATAGAAGTGAGGCCTGGGAGTCCCTCTTGCAGGCAAGGTATTCTGCTGAGCTCTCCCACACCTGTCTGTGGCTGATTAGCATCACCTGGGACTTGTTAGACATGTGAATACTTGGGTCTCAACCAAGACCTGTTAAATTACAAACTGACAATAGGACCCAGCGATCTGTGTTGGATCAGACCCTCCAGGTAATTCTCATGCACAGGAAAGTTCCAGAATCACTGGCCTAATCACACATTCACTAACATTCATAGATGAAGATGTAAGAAGATATAAGAGTAACACTTGAATCCCACCAAGCCCATATTGCAGTAATTCTTTTAAATGAATAGACTTTATTTTTAGAATATTTTACATTCATCAAAAAAAAAAAAAAAAAGTGAGCAGACAGTAAAGAGTGTCAGTAAGGGAGGGGAGCCCAAGATGGCTGAATAAGAGGCAGCTCTGGAACACAGCTCCCAGCGAGAGAGACACAGAAGCCGAGTGGTCTCCACAATTCCAAACGAGGTACCAGGTTCATTTTGTGGGTCTGGTTGGACAGTGGGTATAAACCAAATAGAGCAAGTTGAGGCAAGGCGGGGCATTGCCCACCCAGGAGGTGCGTGCAATGGACCGGGGGACCAGGAGATCTCCCCCTCTGGGACTTCAGTTCAGATACAGCACTCCACCCAAACCCTCCACAACCCACAGAACAGATCTTCACTGGGCTGAAAACCCTCAGTGAGCTGCCTGAACAGGGCACAACAGCAACTTCAGAGGGCACCAGGGCTGTCAGGATAGATCTAGGCAGAAGCACTGGCTGATGCTGAGAAAGTCAAAAGGCCAGCGTGATGGAAGGGGAACTGTAAGTAAGTAAGAAGGGGAACTGAAAGCAGGGAAACAGGCCATACGGCAGGATGGGTCTCCCCCTACAAAGCCTAGCAGGCTAAAACACTCCCACTTCAGAGTTTCACACCCAGAAAATTAGTTAGAGAGCGACCTGGAACCAACAAGCTTGGTGGGGGGAAGGGCAGCCACCACTGCAGAAGCCAGCCTAATTTTCCTGAGTAAACATAAGACACAGGAAAAGCAGCTCCACTGAATCCGTGGCAGCCTCTGCAGACAGCCAAAGGAAAGGCCACCTCCCCAAGCAGCTACCTGAGGTAAAAGCTATATAAATCCAACAAGATGGGAAAAAACCAGTGCAAGAAGGATGAAAACATCAAAAACCAGAACACCTCTCCCCCACCACAGCATCACAGCTCCTCACCAGCAAGGGAACAAAGCAGGATGGAGAATGAATTTGATGAACTCACAGAAGCAGGCTTCAGAAGGTGGGTAATAATGAACTTCTCAGAGTTAAAGGAACATGTTCTAACCCAATGCAAAGAATCTAAAAACTTTGAAATGAGGTTAGACAAAATGCTAACTAGAATAACCAGCTTAGAGAAGAATATAAATGACTTGATGGAATTGAAAAACACAGCACAAGAACTTCATGAAGCATACACAAGTTTTAATAGCCTAATAGATCAAGCAGAAGAAAGGATATCAGAGATTGAAGATGAACTCAATGAAATAAAATGAGAAGGCAAGAAAAGCAAAAAAAGAGTGAAAGGAAATGAACAAAGCCTCCAAGAAATATGGGATTATGTGAAAAGACTTAATCTATGCTTGATTAGCGTACCGGAAGATGATGAGGAGAACTAATCCAAGCTGGAAAACACTCTTCAGGATATTACCCAGGAAAACTTCCTCAACCTAGCAAGGCAGGCCAACATTCAAATCCAGGAAATACAGAGAACACCACAACAATACTCCTCTAGAATAGCAACCCCAAGGCACATAATCGTTAGATTCACCAGGATTGAAACAAAGGAAAAAAATGCTAAGGGCATTAAGAGAAAGGTCAGGTTACCCACAAAGGGAAGCCCCTCAGACTCACAGCAGATCTCTTGGCAGAAACCGTATAGGCCAGAAGAGAGTGGGGGCCAATATTCAACATTCTTAAAGAAAAGAACTTTCAACCCAGAATTTCATATCTAGCCAAGCTAAGCTTCATAAGTCAAGGAGAAATAAAATATTTTACGGACAAGCAATTGCTGAGAGACTTCATCACTACCAGACCTGCCCTACAAGTGCTCCTGAAGGAAGCACTAAACACAGAAAGGAAAAACCAGTTCCAGCCACTGCAAAAAAAAAAAAAAAAAAAAAAAAAAAAACCAAATGGTAAAGACCAACAATGCAGTGAAGAAATTACACCAACCAAAGGGCAAAACAACCAAGCAGTAACAAAATGGCAGGACTGAATTCACATATGGCAATATGAACATTAAATGTAAATGGACTAAATATCCCAATAAAAAGACACAGACTGGCAAATTGAATAAAAAGACAAGAACCATAGGTGTGCTATATTCAGGAGACCCATCTCCCATACAAAGACACATGTAACTCAAAATAAAGGGAAGGAAGACGATTTACCAAGCAAATGGAGAGCAGTAGTGGCAGTCCTAGTCTCTGATAAAACGGACTTTAAACCACAAAAAAAAAAAAAAAAAAATCAAAAGAGACAAAGAAGGGCATTATATAATGGTAAAAGGATCAATACAACAAGAAGAGCTAACTATTCTAAATATATATGCACCCAGTACAGGAGCACCAAGATACATAAAGCAAGTCCTTAACGACTTACAAAGAGACTTAGACTCCTGAACAATAGTTGTGGGAGACTTTAACAATCCACTGTCAATATTAGACAGATCAACGAGACAGAAAATCAACAAGGAAACCCAGGACTTGAACACAGATCTGGACCAGGCAAACTTAATAGACATTTACAGAACTCTCAACTGCAAATCCACAGAATATACATTCTTCTCAGCACCACATCACACTTCATTGGAAGTAAATCACTCCTCAGCAAATGCAAAAGAATGGAAATCATAACAAACAGTCTCACAGACCACAGTGCAATCAAATTAGAACTCAGGATCAAGAAACTAACTCAGAACTGCACAACTTCATGGAAACTGAAAACTGGCTCCTGAATATCAACGGGATAAACAATGAAATGAAGGCAGAAATCAAGATGTTCTTTGAAACCAACAAGAATGAAGGCACAATGTGCCAGAATCTATGGGACATATTTAAAGCAGTGTCTAGAAGGAAGTTCATAGCAATAAATGCCCACATGAAGAGCAAGGAAAGATCTAAAATTGACACCCTATCATCAAAATTGAAAGAGTTAGAGGAGCAAGATCAAAAAAAAACTCAAAAGCTAGCAGAAGACAGGAAATAACTAAGATCAGAGCAGAACTCAAGGAGATAGAGACACAAAAAACCCTTCAAAAAAATCAACAAATCCAGGATGTGGTTTTTTGAAAAGATCAACAAAATAGATAGACCACTAGCCAGACTAATAAAAGAGAGAAGAATCAAATAGATGCAATAAAAAATGATAAAGGGGACATCACCACCGATTCCACAGAAATACAAACTACCATCAGAGATTACTACAAACAACTCTATGCACACAAACCAGTAAACCTGGAAGAAATGGATAAATTCCTGGACACGTGCACCCTCCCAAGACTAAACCAGGAAGAAGTTGAAACTCTGAATAGACCAATAACAAGGGCTGAAGTCGAGGCAGCAATTAATAGCCTACCAACCAAAAAAAGTCGAGGTCCAGATGGGTTTACTGCTGAATTCTACCAGACATACAAAAAGAAGCTGGTACCATTCCTTCTGACACTATTCTAAGCAATACAAAAAGAGAGAATCCTCCCCAACTCATTTTATGAGACCAACATCATCCTCATACTAAAACCTGGCAGAGACTCAACAAAAAAAGAAAACTTCAGGCCAATCTCCATGATGAAACATAGATGCAAAAATCTTCAATAAAATACTGGCAAACTGAATGCAACAGCAAATCAAAAAGCTTATCCATCATGATGAAATAGGCTTCATCCTGGTGATGCAAGGCTGGTTCACAAGTCTATAAACATAATCCACCACATAAACAGAACCAAAGACAAAAACCACATGATTATCTCAATAGATGCAGAGAAGGCGTTCCACAAAATTCAACAGTCCTTTATGCTAAAAACTCTGAATAAACTAGGTATCGATGGAACATATCTCAAAATAATAAAAGCTATTTATGACAAACCCACAGCCAATAACATACTGAACAGGCAAAAACTGGAAGCATTCCCTTTGAAATCTGGCACAAGACAAGGATGCCCTCTCTCACCACTCCTATTCAACATAGTATTGGAAATTCTAGCCAGAGCAATCAGGCAAGAAAAAGAAATAAAGGGTATTCAATTAGGAAAGGAGTAAGTCAAATTGTCTCTATTTGCAGACAACATGACTGTATATTTAGAAGATCCCATCGTCTCAGCCCAAAATCTCCTGAAACTGATAAGCAACTTCAGCAAAGTCTCAGGATAGAAAATCAATGTGCAGAAATCACAAGCATTCCTATACACCAATAACAGACTAACAGAGCCAAATCAAAAGCGAACTCGCATTCATAATTGCTACAAAGAGAATAAAATACCTAGGAATACAACTAACAAAGGATGTAAAGGACCTCTTCAAGGAGGGCTACAAAGCACTGCTCAAAGAAATAAGAGAGAACACAAACAGATGGAAAACATTCCATGCTCATGGTTGGGAAGAATCGATATCATGAAAATGGCCATACTGCCCAGAGTAATTTATAGATTCAACGCTATCCCCATTAAGCTACCAATGACCTTCTTCACAGAACTGGAAAAAAACCACTTCAAACTTCATATGGAATCAAAAGAGAGCCCACATAGCCAAAACAACCCTAAGCAAAAAGAACAAAGCTGGAGGCATCACACTGCCTGACTTCAAACTATACTACAAGGCCACAGTAATCAAAACAACATGGTATTGGTACCCAAACAGAGACATAAACCAATGGAACAGAACAGAGGACTCAGAAGCAACACCACACATCTAAAATCATCTGATCTTTGACAAACCCAACAAAAACAAGGAATGGGTAAAGGATTCCCTGTTTAATAAATGGTATTGGGAAAACTGTCTAGCAATGTGCAGAAAGCAGAAACCTCCCTGACGCCTTACATTAAAATTAACTCCAGAGGTATTAAAGATCTAAACATAAGACCTAACACAATCAAAACCCTAGAAGAAAACCTAGGCAAAACCATTCAGGACATAGGCATAGGCAAGGACTTCATGACTAAAACACCAAAAGCATTGGCAACAAAAACCAAAATAGACAAATGAGACCTAATTAAACTCCAGAGCTTCTGTGCGCAAAAGAAACAATCATTAGAGTGAACTGGCAACAAAGAGAATGGGAAATAATTTTTGCAATCTACCCATCTGACAAAGGGCTCATATCCAGAATCTACAAAGAACTAAAACAGATTTACAAGAAAAAACCAAACCCATTCAAAAGTGGGCAAAGGATATGAACAGGCACTTTTCAAAAGAAGACATATATGAGGCCAACAAACATTAAAAAATGCTCATCATCACTGGTCATTAGAGAAATGCAAATCAAAACCACACTGAGATACCATCTCACGCCAGTTAGAATGGCAATCATTAAAAAATCTGGAGACAACAGATGCCGGAGAGGATGTGGAGAAAGAGGAACACTTTTACACCATTGGTGGGAGTATAAAATAGTTCAACCATTGTGGAAGAGAATGTGGTGATTCCTCAAGGACCTAGAAACAGGAATACCATTCAACCCAGCAATCCTATTACTGGGTATATATCCAAAGGATTATAAATCGTTCTGTTATAAAGATACATGTACATGTGTGTTCATTGCAGCACCATTTACAATAACAGACAAAGACTTGGAATCAACCCAAATGACCATCAACGATAGACTGGATAAAGAAAATATGGCACATATACACCATGGAATACTATGCAGCCATAAAAAACGATGAGTTCGTGTCCTTCATTGGGACATGGATGAATCTGGAAACCATCATTCTCAGCAAACTAACACAAGAACAGAAAACCAAACACCGCATGTTCTCACTCATAGGCGGATATTGAACAGTGAGAAAATGTGGACACAGGGAGGGAAGTATCACATACTGCAGTCATCTAGGGGGGCTAGGGGAGGGACAGCAGGGAGTGGGGAGGGTGGGGAGGGGTAACGTGGGGAGAAATACCAGATATAGGTGATGGGGGCATGAAGGCGGCAAACCACCTTGCCATGTATGTACCTATGCAACAATCCTTCATGATCTGCACATGTACCCCAGACCCTAAAGTACAATTTTAAACAAAAAGAGTGCCAGTAACTTTTTTAAACCATTGCTTTTTTTTTTTGGAGATAGAGCCTCACTCTGTTACCCAGGCTGGAGTGCAGTGGCGTGATCTTGGCTCACTGCAACCTCCAAGCTCAAGCGATTCTCCCGCCTCAGCCTCTCAACTAGTTGGGATTACAGGCACCCACCACCATGCTTGGCCAATTTTTATATTTTTAGTAGAAACAAGGTGTCACCATGTTGTCTAGGCTGGTCTTGAACTCCTGACCTCAGGCAATCTGCCAGCCTCAGCCTCCCAAAGTGCTGGCATTATGGCATGAGACACTGTGCCTGGCCAACCATTGTTTTTTTTTTTTTTTTTTTTCTGCTGCACACTATATCCTAATATGAAAACCTCCCTCCTCTGTTCGTCTGTAAGGGCTTAAGGGTGGTGATAAGACATGAACAGAGTTTTTGCCATCAAAGGCAGCAGTTGAGTCAGAGAAAGAAAAAGACCCCAGCACTAAGATGGCAGTAATGCATGAAAACCCTAGGAATGATTGCAAATGCTTACCCCAGCGCAAGGTGACATGAAGCCAACTGTAATTGTCTAAGACTCTGCAACCAAGGCAACACCTTCACAAAACAGGCTTGGAAATGATGTTAATATTTGTGTATCAGTTATACAGTCATTTCCTCTTGCTGCTATAACAAATTACCATACACTTGGTGGTTTAAAGCAACGCGAATTTATTCTCTGACAATTCTGGAGGTCAGAAGTCTGAAATCACTTTCACTGGTCAAGGTGTTATCAAGGCTACTTCCTTCCGAAGGTTTTGAGGGGAGAATCTGTGCTTTTCCAGCTTATAGTGGCTGCCTCTATTCCTTGGCTTGTGGCTCCTTCCTATATCTTCAAAGCACATTCCTCCTTCCTTCTCTACATCCATCATCACTAATTGTCACATGTGACTCTGACCCTTCTGCCTCTCTAAGGGCATTGTAATCACAACAGGACCTCCCACATAATCCAAGATAATCTCCCCATCTCAAAATCCTTAATTACATTTGCAAAGTCCCCTTTAACATGTAAAATAACATTCACAGGTCTCAGGGATTAGGATGTGGGTTTATCAAGGGGGTTATTATTCAGAACATCTCATTCCATATAGCCGTGTACTCTCCAATACCACAGGCACTAGCTACATGTCATCACTGAGCACCTGCAGTGTAGCTCATTTGAATTGAGAAATGCTGTAAGGGTAGTGAAATTTAAAGACTTGTTATGAAAAAAAGAAGGTAAGTAATTTTTATGTTGATTACATATTAAAATGATAAAATCTTGAATATATTGAGATAAATAAGCTATCTTATTAAGATTGAATCTATCTGTTTCTTTTTGCTTTTTCAAGTGCAGCTACAATTTTAAGTTGCATCTGTGGCTAACATATTTCTACTGGGGTAGTACTACTAAAGACCATAAAGGAAGCAATAAAGACCATAAAGGTAAACAACTTTACCTTTCAGTTGTTTCATTTTTGCCTTACTTTACCTCATAAGAGAACTCAGGCTTTGGAAGCAACATTTCTTTTTTCTCTAGAGACAGCCACTAAATTCCTGCAAATCAGATTTCAATTCAAGAGGGATGTTTTATTAGAGATTCGCACAACTAGATAAAAGTAACAAAAAAAAATACATATATTTAGCAACATGCATTCTAGCATTTTCATTAATACATTCTTTCATTAAGTCCTTACTACAGCCTTGTAAGAGATGTATTATTCCCACTTTTTGGAGAAGAAAATGGAGCCTAAGGGAAATTAACTTGCTGGAGGAGCACCCAGTCAGTAAGTGATAAGCTAGAACTTGAGCCCTCGTCTATGCACCTCTGCACCTAAGGCTGCCTTGCTGATTTCCTTGCTTGAGTTTAATGGTTTAATCAGGCTCACTCTACCTCCTGAGTGGTTTTGCTTTCAACCCTCTAAATTTCAGAGATCCCAGAATTTTCCCTTTCTACCTTAAAGTTCTAGTCCTTTGCTATTCTGAGCATATTTTTATTATGTTTCTTAAAAAATATTTCTTTACTTTGAACGCATAGGGGCATATTTCTTACCTAGTAATTTAAGGAAACAGATTTTTCTCCTGTGCACACTTCCACAGCACCCAGAGGCACACCTGGCGCCCAGCTTTATCCTGGGCCATCTGGTAGAAGAGTGCTGATACCAATGACTGTGTCTCCCCGTTCTGTTCACCACCCGTAGCTGCATATGTAGGTAGGATGATAGGATCTGACCTCCAGCCAGAGTAGATACCCTCAGAGAAACCAGGGCTATGGTGATTTAAACTGCCTCCCAGCTTTCCTCTGATCGGTCTTTTGGGGTTGAATAGGCAATTTTTCACTTTGGCAAAGGGTGACTATACGAAGAATTAGCAAATGCACACTAAGAGGGAAGTGGACACTAAGATCATCTAGGATGCTCCTTACCCAGGCAGCACTCCTATGGTATAATTAAAAATATATATTTAGTTTTTTCCCCCAATTCCTGACACAGGACTCCTTAAATCCCTTGCAATATCCTGAGTGATACAAGTGATAAGAGTACCTTTTGTTCTAACAAGGTGATTCTTGGATTCTTGACAATGCCTATTTAACTTCAGGATAGGGGCTGGTCTCCAGAAAGACTAAGCTTTGATTAGAAGTCTAGAGCTTTCAGCCCTACTCCCCAGCCTCCTGGGAAAAGAGAGGGCTAGTCATTGAATTAATAACCACATACTCATGCCTGTGTAATGAAAGAAATCTCCACAAAAACCCCTAAGTGTCAGGGCTTAGAGATTGTGAATTGGTGAACACATCTATATGCTGGGAGGTGGCACACTCCAATTCCATGGGGACAGAAGCTCCTGCACTCTCTAAGGGCACTGTGATCACATCAGGACCTTCCAGATAATCCAAGATAATCTCCCCATCTCAAAATCCTTAATTTAATTATATTTGCAAAGTCCCTTTTGACAGTTCTGATATATAAAATAACATTCACAGGTCTCAGGGATTAGGATGTGGGTTTATTCTAGGGGGTCATTATTCAGACCATCCCACTCCATATAGCCCTGTACTCCCTCATACCCTAGACACTAGCAACATAGTGTTACTGAGCACCTGCAATGTAGCTCATTTGAACAGAGAAATGCTGTAAGGGGAGTGAAATGTAAAGGCTTGTTATAACAAAAAAAAAAAGAAGGTAAAAGATTTCGTTAATAATTTTTATGTTGATTACATATTAAAATTATAAAATCTTGGACATATTGAGTTAAAGAAGCTATCTTATTAAGTTTAAATTCATCTGTTTCTTTTTGCTTTTTCGAGTGAAGCTACTAGACAATGTTAAATTACATCTGTGGCTAACATTATATTTCTACTGGGGTAGGACCCCTCTGGACCTTCTGGACCTTACCCTATGCACCTCTTCAACTGGCTGTTCATTTGTAACCCTCATCACAAACAAGTGGATGTGAGTTAAGTGTCTTCCTGAATTCTTTGAGGCATTAGGTAAAATTATTGAACCTGGAGAGGGAGTTATGGGAACCCCTGATTCATGGCCAGTCAGTCAGAAGGGCAGGCAGCCCAGAACTTGCAACTGTCATCTAACGTGGGGGCAGTCCTGTGGGATCTGACACTAACTTCAGGTAGATAGTGTCAGAATTGAGTTGAATTGTAGGACATGCAGTTGGTGTCAGAGAGTTGGAGCAGTGCTGTTAGGATACCATGCATCTGGTGTCAGGAAGGAAAAAACACACCAGCTCGTCAACTGTCAGAAACGGAAGAGAGAAAGAATAAAGTAAAATGGGCCAGTGTCCTGCTCATTGCATGCTGCCACATAAACATTACAGCCTTCAGATCGAAAAAGACCCTGAAAGAGTGAATAGTCCAACTACCTCATTTACACAAGTACACCAGGATCTAAAAGGTTAACTGACTTCTGTAAAATCTCATAGCAACCTGGTATCAACTTCATATTAAACTCCCCTTTCTGATTGTGCTTGCCTTGGACAAAACTATTTTAAAGGATGACAGATAAATAGCAAATAAAACAAGGTAGCTTTGATTTTCAAACCACACTAAAGAGGAGTGGCATCTTGCTCCCAGAATGAGGCTCTAAAATAGACACATGAAGATGAAAATTGTGTACTGTCAAACTAATCCCCGAAAAGGCTTAAGAGAGTGTCACACTGGGGTCCAATGTAACTTCCATCAATAAATCCCACATGGTATTTTTTTTTCAGAGCTAGAACAGGCTCATCGGTTAAAGACCAGATTAATTAATTGGCTTGAGGTTAGAGAATAAAATGGTACAGATCTTTAAACCCAGGATCATGTGTAGAACTGCAAGAAGAATGCACGTAAAAGTCACCAGAGTTCTGAAACGGCAGATTCCTTTCTCTCATCTTTTGCTCTTCCTCCAGGACAATGAGTATAATGACTCGTCTTAATTAAACATTCATCTCTCCTCCCTACACTCCTGGTTTAGGGTTATTGCTTAGTTAGAAATTAATCTTCACAAATGCATGGATCTTTGTTTTGTTCACTGATGTCTCCTGTTGAATAAGGGGAGGAATGTATTCTTTTTGTCTAGGCTGTGTGGCTGAATTCTCATACGTTAAAGCTATTTAGATCTAGCTTATGGCTTTCCTTTCTTGGGAAGTTGTGGTGCTGTAGCCAGAAAAACGCAAACAGAACTATTCATAAAAAGATTTTTCACCATTCAGGAGGGTGTTGGAGTCCCAGATTAAGATTTCCTGGTACTGTCAATCTTTATCTATGACACTTTCATGGCCTCTCAGGGACTGACATCTACTTTCATAGCTGCATAAGGCCTTTAAAATTCCCCCCAAGTGCTGGAAACAAAAGGTACTCTTCAAGTGTTGTCAAACTAAAGGTTAACAGGGGTTGAAAGGACCCTAGGCTAAGGAAGTACATGTTGGAGACACCAAAATGGTCTTTGCAACCCGCCCCTGTATTTTCTGCCCTGCTCCTAAGCCAGCCTGTTGGCTGACTGGCCCTTCTTCACAGATGTCGTCTTGAGCCTCTTACAGAGTTTCATCACTGATATTAAATGACAAGATGGATCACCTACAGGACCACCTTGGATCCCCAACCAGCCTGACCAAGCATTGACACTGCATTTGTCACCACCAGCTCTGATGGTTTGGACATGTAGAGATGTATTGCAGGAAAATATGCAAACAGTTGCTGTCAGGTGAGCTGACTGGAGCAACTGCCAGCAGGCAGGGGGGAAGGCATAATTCACGGGCACCCTTCAGCAGAGCTCAGAGCAGACCAAATGCCACTGCAGAAGGCTCAAGAATGAGGCAGACAGACAAGCCAGTGCTCCAGGATGACTGTGGCTCTTTATGAGTGAAGAGAAAGGGTAGAAACTGAAGACAGAGCTGGGAACAGAGATGGATGTGGGGAAGAACAGCTGACTCAGCAGTCACAAGGTGAGTTATCCCATGCATTCCACATCCAGGTAGAATGCGCTTATTAGCTAAATGTAATCTCCCAATTTGCATGCTGATTATCTGTCCATGAGAATAATAAGCATTACAGACTGTGCTTGCCCTAAAGCAGATTGAGCAACGCCTCAGGAACAGAATATACTTCATGGGGTAAGAAATCCAGGTAGGGAAAGGACTGACCTATCTATGCATCTGCAACAGGTTGAATAGTGTCCCCAAAATTTATGTCCACCAAAATCTCAAAATGTGTCCTTCCTTTGGATATAGGGTCCTTGCAGTTGTAGATAGGATAAGGTCATGCTGGATTAGGGTGAATCCTAAATCCAATATGACTGACGTTTTTATAATAAGAGAACACACTGACACACACAAGGAAGGCCATGAAAGTGAAATACATAGTTTGTCAAACGGAAATGAGTTCAGGAAGTGGTCCTACAGAGTGAGGTGGAGCATGAGTTTTTAAGCCTGATTAAAAACTAATCAGGACACTTGGCAGATTTTCCCCCCAAACATTGAACTTAGTATTGTACTACTTTCATTCTTGTAAAAAATGGTACAACATGTAAAAGTGCATATGGAGAGAGCAGAGCCTCCTTCTGTTGTATCAGTTTCTGCTCTAAAACCAGGAAAGATCATCAGCTGTAAAGCTAATAGGGAGGGAAAAGAACAATACATAAGCAAAATCATCAAGGCTGAAGGGGAGAACTCAGAGGATTATGTGACTAATACTCATTTGTCAGTGATTTATACATGAATCTAGCCATTTACCATTCAACAAATATCTGAGCCATGTAAGAGACCTCAACAAAACAGAAGTGATTCTGCTATAGAAAACCACTTCTTAAAAGAAAAAGAAGCAAACAAAGGTGCTTTACAGGAAAACTTCTCCCTCTGTGGCCCAGGCTAGAGTGCAGTGGTGTGATCTCGGCTCACTGCAGCCTCCGCCTTCCGGGTTCAAGTGATTCTCTTGCCTCAGCCTCCCAAGTAGCTGGGACTACAGGCAGGCATCACCATGCTCAGGTGATATTTTTGTATTTTTAGTAGAGACAGGGTTTTGCCATGATGGCCAGGCTGGTCTTGAATTCCTGACCTCAGTTGATCCATCTGCTTGAGCCTCCCAAAGTACTGGGATTACAGGCATGAGCCACCACACCTGACCTAGGAAAACATTTATCATCCTAAAATCTTCTTATATCATCACTCAAGCAAAAGAAAGCTCTAGAACTGCCTGAGAGAACAACTTGCAATGAGGGAAATCATGTATCTATGCTGTGCAATACAGTTACCACCAGCTTTATAAAATAACTGAGCACTTAAAATATGCCCAAGGAGACTGAAGAAATACATTTTTAATTTGATTTAATGTTGATTAAATTTAAACAACCACAACTGGTTCGCAGCTACTCCACTGCATAGCATGGCTCTGGAGTCACAGAAGGCTGCCAGTGGAAAAATTCTTGAGATACCCCTCATGAGTCTGAGATGAGACTGGTTCCTCAAGTTAAAAACAGGTTAGAAAATAAATCACCAAAGCAATTGTGAACAAGGAAAAACAAAACAAATTAGAGGTATCATACCTCCTGATTTCAAAATGGATTACAAAGCTACACAAATCAAAAGAGTATGGTCCTGGTATGAAAACAGCCATATGGCCAATGAAACAGAAGAGAGAGGCCAGAAATAAACCCATACAAACATGGTTGAAAGGGTGCCAGGAATATACAATTGGGGAAAGATATGTCTTCAACAAATGGTACTGGGAAAACTGGTTATCCATGTGGAAGAGAATAAAATTGGACCTTTATCTCATACCATGCACAAAAATCAAGTCAAAATGGATTAAAGACAAGCATAAGACCTGAAACCATAAAATTCCTAAAAGAAAACATAAGGGAAAATCTTGACATTGTCCTTGGCAATAATTTCTTGAATATGACACCAAAAGTTCAGGCAAAAAAGAAAAAGCAATAATAACTAACTAGGATTACACTAAACTAAAAATCTTCTGCATAGCAAAGGATTTGATCAGCAAGATGAAAAAGCAATTATAAAGCAGGAGAAAACATTTGCAAATCTTATATCTGATAAAGGATTAATATCCAACATATATAAGGAAATCCTTCAATTCAGTAGCTGAAAAGCTAATAACCTGATTTTAAAATGGGCAAAATACTTGAATAGACATGTTTCCAAAGAAGACATACAAATGGCCAGTAAGTATATGAAAAGATGCTTAACATTACTAATCATCAGAGAACTACAAATGAAAACCACAAAGAGATTTCACGTCTTTGCCACCATTAAGATGTTAGGATGGCTATTATCAAAAAACAAAAGATAACAAGTGTTGGATGCCAAGAAAATGAATCCCTTGTATATGGTTCATGAGAATGTAAATTGGGGCAATCATTGTGGGAAACAGTATGGAAGTTCCTCAAAAAAATTAAAAATAGAACTATCATATGATCCAGCATATGGTACCAACATACAGTATAGAACTACCATATGATCCCATTTCTAGCTATGTAACTAAGAGATTTGAAATTGGGATCCTGAAAAGACATCTTCATTCCCATGGGCATTGCAGCATTATTCACTCAGGTATATCTTTCCTCAATTGTATATTTTGCCTCAATTGTAAAACATGGAAGCAGCCTAATGCTCATTGATGGATGAATGGATAAAGAAAAATGGGGTATATATACATTGTATGTATATATATACAATGGAATATTACTCAGCCTTAACAAAGAAAGAAATCCTACCATTTCTAACAACAGAGATGAACCTAGAGGACGCTATGCTAAATGAAATAAGCCAGACACAGAAGGACAAATACTACATGATCCCACTTAAAAGAGGAATCTTAAAATAGTCAAACTCATAGAAGCAGAGAGTAGAATAGTGGTTTGCCTACTACACAGCATGGCTTCTGTAGTTAACAATAGTATATTCTATACTTAAAAATTTGCTAAAAGGGTAGATCTTATGTTAAATGTCCATATAATAAAATAATAATAATAATAATAAAGATGGCAGAAGGGAACTCTTGAAGATGATGGATAGGTTTATGACATTAATTGTGGTGATGGTTGTATAGATGCATACTTATTTCCAAACTTATTATTTACATTAAATATGTACAGGTTTTTGTTTGCCAAAACTTCAATAAAGTAGTTTAAAAAAAAAAAAAGGTTAGGGAAACTTCATTGGAATATAACACTATTACATAAAGTACTTCTAGTACAGATTCCATAATCCACAGTGTCCTTACCAGGGTCAGTAATGTCATCTCCATTTTCTGACCAAGGAAACTGAGCCCAGCAAGAAGATAATTTGACTTGCCCAGAGCCTTGACGTTTTTAAGGGGCAGAGTCAGAGGTCTGACACCAAAGCTCTTACTCTTCCCACCAAGGCAGGCCATCTACAGCACCTTTTACTATTAAGGTACCTACCATTTCCACCCTCTCTGAACAAACCTAAAACAAAAAAGTGTCTGTGTGTGTATGTGTTTGTGTGAATGTGTAGACTCTGAGGAACAGGTAAGTCTGGGAATCCCTTGAGTATTCAGTGTGAACCTTGTATGTTTATCTAGCCAGAATCGGGTCAGTACTCTTTAGCCAGCCAGCCTCATTTTCCATTTGGTCCAGCAAAGTGGAATGTCAAGAATAGTTATAGGACTAACAGGATGCATGAATGCATACTTGTTGAATAACTTATTAGGTAGAAGTAGCAGGTCAAACAAACCTTCCCCCTCAGATACACTCAGGAACATTTCTCTGTTACAGCTCTCCTAGTCCTCAGAGAACTCCTGTTACCCCAGCAGTGTAGACACTCAGAAACCCTAAGACCGCAAGTCTTTGTGTTGAAAGAAGCTAGAAGAGCAGAAAAGAGGAAAAAATAAGGAAAGGAGTACCTCATTAACAGCATGGAGATTTGAAAGTACAGGCTTTGGAAAGTGACTATGCTAACTCTCTGGAGTTCCTGGGCCATTCAGCTTCTCCTCTAACTACCTGTCTGCCCCCAACAGTGGTGAGGGGGTCAACTGAGGCGCTGGCCAGGCAACAGAGCTAGCAAATGCTGAAATCCACATGAAGCTATGGTGGAAAATGTGACTCTCCCAAAAGGAAACCACAACTGGTGGTGGAATGTAAGATGCGGAAGCACTGATGCCTGCCTTCTATGTGTTGCTGTTGCGATTTCCGCAGTATTATGAAGGTTTCTAAAGGAATGAGTTTTGCATCTTTTAAAAAATAGTGTCCCTAAACCTGAATATGTATGTGCTTGATGAGGTTAATAGAGCAATTCTCAGTTTGTTGCTTTAACCCACTGAAAGGTTAACAGAGGCATTCATCATTGGTCCTGTAAGCCTACCCTGAAAGGAACTTTCTGGAAAGAGTCCCCTCCCCTTAAAAAAGGGCTTATATAATCTTGAGGTTTTGAGGTTGATGTGATTCCACACCCAGATAACCCTAAAAATAGTTCATCCTATTGAAATTCTTGGTGTCCTGGAAAGCATTCTGGTATGCTTTGGAAAACTGACTGGTCAGCCAAGCGCAGATGTGAGTCTATGCAGACGCCTCCTCTAACCTCTCAAGCCCCAGGAACCTCTTCTAGCCTCTCAAGCCCCAGGACCTGAGGACCAATTTTTAGCACAGTCTCACACAACAAAATTATTGGGCACCTGATAACAGAAACAAGCTAGTGAATGTTTTGACTGTGACCAAAAAAAAAAAAAAAAAAGGTTTAACAACTTTTTATAAATGCACTGTTTCTTCTCATTGCCTCAGGGTTATGCCAAAATTAATGTTTTGTGGTATCTTTAATTTCAAAACTATCTGCTTAAATGTGTCCTTGGACAATAATCACCAGAAAGTTATGACTTCACCCCCTTTCTGGTAGCGGTCTGACGTTCCTTTGCAGAGTTTTGCTTCCATCAATAAGTTACTTTGAATAAAAAAAATAAAATAAAAACTAGAAGCCACAATTGTGCATATGTCAGTAGTCGAAGTTTTGTACAGGAGTCCGTCTTGGCAGTGCATTGTTCTCAGAAGTTTCCCGCTGGAGGAAAGCTCCACTTTATGAATTACTGAAACACGTTCCCTGGGAATGCCCAGTCCTGCAGCTTCCCTGCTGAGTTCATAGAGCGCCCAGGGCTGGGTCCCAGGAACTGAAAGCCGCGCAAAAAGCGCCTACACCGCTATCCACTGGCCCCGACCGACCAGGTAGCACCAGGCGTCGGGCGCCCGCCACGGGAGCCGGGGAACTGAGTACCTGTAAGATCCGACAAGACACCACCTCCCTTCCGCCCTCACAGCCCGCCCTCTGCCTGCAGCAAGCGTCACCGGCCGGTCCCCGTTTCGGAGAAGCTGGGACCCTCGCGGTAGCAAGCGGATTCCGGGGCCCTCATGACACCGACGGAGAGGGGCATCCGCAAATTAGACCCGCTTCCTGGGGGCTCAGGCCAGTGGGGACTGTCCGTGGTACTCTTCCCTTTCTTTCCTCTCCTGAACAAGAGGCAACGCTGTCCCTTTCAGACACTGAATCGGAGCCAGCCAAATCCTACAGCGCAGAGCCTGCGCCCCCCGGCGGCCAGCGCACCTCTGCCTAGGCAGCCACACGCCGGCGAAAGTTTGTGCGCAGGGACCTACGAGTTCCCAGCACTCTGCAAGAGGGCCAGTTCTGGGGTGCCAGCACTTAGGAAGGGCGAGTGATCCCCAGGCACCAACTGGGGGCCGGGGTACCGAGCGCGAGCCGGGACTGTGGAGGGACCGAGACCCAGGCGCGCGCAGCTGGGGAAGGGGGCTTACGTCTGGGCCAGACAAGGCTGCCGCGCAGTCTTTCCAGCCACCGGGCGCCCGGGACACCGGCGCGGAGAGGAAGCAGTGGATTGTGGAGGGGTCGGCTCCGACAGCTCCATCTGCAGCCTCCGCTGCCGCCAGTGCGCAGCCAAGTCTACTAGAGGCGTGGAGGGCACCATGCAGAGGAGGGTCTCTGCAGGAAAGGTGGCATCGCCCACGGCGTGGGGACTGGGGTCTCTGGATCAAGCCAACTCGAACGCTGAAGGAAACCCTGCCCATGACCCTGGGAGGGTCTCGGACGCCGGGCGACCGGGTGGAGGTCGGGACCAGGGACTGGGTGCAGGGTGCTGAGCGCGCGACTGTCAGAGCCGGAGCTCACCGACTGCAGGGGAAGGAGGTGGCATCGGGCGGAGGAGAGGACGGGGGCGGGAGGGGCTGACCCTGAATTCACCAGGACTAAGAAGAGGACATCAGACCTGGCTGCGGTAGGGCAGAGAATCTTGGATCTTACCGGCTTTGGGGACCCGGCTGTGCGGTAGCGCTCTTCCGGAGCAGGGGACTGTTTCATGGAGAACAAGTCTTGCTTATTCCTCTGTCCACTCTTATCCTGGTCGCTTTTCTCTCCTCTACGTGTCCCCCAGGGAGGCGCTACGGATGCCTTTCTCCAAGCTCAGGGGAGAGAGAGAGACACACACACTGAACTTCAAGGGCCAGGGGCCCCATATTTTATCTGCTCTACAGATCCCACCCGCGGACCACACCCTCCCTTCACTCTCGTCTCTGGGTCCCACCCATAATAACCCTTAATGACAGATCCTCCATGTCCTCACCAATTTGCGTTCAAAGAAGTTAATTCTTCAGGGGCATATGGAAAGCCAATTTCTGCTGGTCTCCTCCAAAAACTTACACTCCACGAGGGCAGCAGAAAAGGACAGGACCGATTCAATTTAAGTTGTGGAAGAGTGATTGGGAGCAAAAGAGTTTCTTTTCTCCAAATTTTCCATATCACATCCTGGAGCATTTTCTTTTAACCAGAATGTAGCCAATAAAAAAATCAAAATTAACTGCAGGCACTAGCAATTAAAGACCAAGTTTATCTCAAAAAAGGTTTAATGTTTAAAGGGTGAGCGTTATTTGCATCAGGCATATGGAAACTTGCCTTCTGTTAGGTATGCTGAAGAAACTGCTTTTGCCAGACTGCCTGAGTCTTTGCTGAGGCTGCAGAGACAAGGGAGAACCCCACCTTAACTGCTTCCAAATAGTTCCTGATTTCCTGCAGTGGGCACCCACAGGCCGAACCTAAAAGGCAAACAAATTCTTGCCTTTCTGTCATTCAGAAGCAGCTACTTTTTCTAACGCAGCATCAAGGAGGGCACTGGAGATACTGGCCCTGGTAATGATTACTTTACCAAGTCCAACACAATTGTCAAATGTGGCAAAGAAAGACACTTCATTGAGTTTTTCTTAGAAATGATTTTTCATCCAATTTCAATCAAGATCTTAATGGAAATTTCAAAAATTACTCATGAGGTTATTGAATAAATCCATCCCCATTATTTAAAGAAAGCCATGTATAAGACAACAAAATATGTGCCAAGCACTTGGTTCTTAAATATTATTGCTGAGAAAAAACTATGCATTTGTAAAATGGGGGAATCAGTATTTTGTTTCTGAAATGAGATCAAATATAGAAAGTATTGCATATATATAGTAAAATAACTGAAACACTGATTCCATATTATTCCAACATCAGGTTCGTAAACCAGTATCTGACAAATTTATCATAATTCACAGTAATTCAGCTCTATGTGGCAGGTGTTGTACTAAGCACTTTACATGTATTCTTTTAGTTCCACCAACTACTCTGAGAAAGATGCTATTATTGTCTTTTCGAGATAAGAAAGCAGATTCAGGGAGTTGAAGTAACCAGCCTACACAAGCTAGCAAGTAGCTGAGCTGGTATTCCTCTGAGGCAATGACTTCTGGATTGTATTCTTTTTTTTTTTTTTTTTTTT